>NC_091216.1:13097933-13202933 GCF_040958095.1 Procambarus clarkii | reverse complement strand
ACAGGGCTATTCCAGTCATTATCCCAGGAAACACCAGCAGCAACAGCAGCAACAGCAGCAGCAGCAGCAGCAGCAGCAGCAGCAGCAGCAGCAGCAGTAAGGGATGACCCCGCACAAGATCACCCTGGCCTACTCCCGCCCAAGGAGGCGGTGGGTGGTGTCTGAGGGCGGTCATGTACGCACCGCCCGGCCGCCGCCGCCTGCGTCAGTAACGCCCTAACACCTCTACACTTGGCCCCACCCATCGCTCTCACGCCCGCGAGGCCCCCTGCCGCCCGCTCCAAGCAACAGCCTGCTGGACCAGGCTCTATCAAGGAGGACTCGCGCAACCCCATCCAGGTACTAACCAGGTAATTACCTGGATTGTACATTTGTGCTGTACTGTATAGTAGTACAGTTGGGTTCGTTCTCGACTTAATCGAGAATCCCACATTCGAATCCCAGGCCGGGAGAGAAATGGTTGGGCACGTTTTCAATCACCTAATGCCACTGTTCACCTAGCAGTAAATAGATACCTGGGAGGTTTAGACAATGGTTTTGGGTTCAATGTTGAGGAAGCTGGTCTAGGGGGACCTCAGAAAACCTAGGTATACAGGCTTCCTGTCCCCGTCAATGGGAACGGAAGGGAACTTTCAGGGGGAAAGCGCCAAGCCATTACGACTAATAGTACTTGGAAGAGATACGGATAAGGATTTGGGATGGGACGCGGGAATGGAATGGTGCCCCAACCACTTGGACGGTCGGGGATTGAGCGTCGACCTGCATGGCGCGAGTCCGTCGCTCTACCGTCCAGACCAAGGGGTCTAGACGTCCAGACTTCTGAACAATCTTGTGGTACAAGACCCTTAGCTGGTCGAGGGCCCCAGAGGCCGGACAGCCAGGCTCTGACCGCCTGGTCGAGGGCCCCAGAGGCCGGACAGCCAGGCTCTGGCCGCCTGATCGAGGGCCCCAGAGGCCGGACAGCCAGGCTCTGGCCGCCTGGTCGAGGGCTCCAGTGGCCGGACAGCCAGACTCTGGCCGCCTGGTCGAGGGCCCCAGAGGCCGGACAGCCAGGCTCTGGCCGCCTGGTCGAGGGCCCCAGAGACCGGACAGCCAGGCTCTGGCCGCCTGGTCGAGGGCCCCAGAGGCCGGACAGCCAGGCTCCGGCCGCCTGGTCGTGGGCTCCAGAGGCCGGACAGCCAGGCTCTGGCCGCCTGGTCGAGGGCTCCAGAGGCCAGACAGCCAGACTCTGGCCGCCTGGTCGAGGGTTACTTAAAAGTTACTGGAGTTTGTTCCCTGGATCAATGCCCCCGCGGTGCGGTCTCTGATCAGGCTTCTGGTTAACAGTTTGATCAACCAGACTCGTTGACGCTGATGTTGCAGGACTTGAGACTAAGTAAGCACAAACCCGTCTGTTGTAGTACACATTCAATCAGATTACATTGATCAGGTCTTCTTTGAAAAACATATAATGGAAAGGATTGTACCTGGATGGGCTTCTGGGAGTTGTGTTCAGAGAAAGAGCACAAGTCGAGGCCAGGCTTGACTTGTGAGAGTTTGGTCCACCAGGCTGTTGCTTGGAGCGGCCCGCAGGCCCACATACCCACCACAGCCCGGTTGGTCCGGCACTCCTTGGAGGCATAAATCTAGTTTCCTCTTGAAGATGTCCACGGTTGTTCCGGCAATATTTCTTATGCTCGCTGGGAGGACGTTGAACAACCGTGGACCTCTGATGTTTATACAGTGTTCTCTGATTGTGCCTATGGCACCTCTGCTCTTCACTGGTTCTATTCTGCATTTTCTTCCATATCGCTCACTCCAGTATGTTGTTATTTTACTGTGTAGATTTGGTACTTGGCCCCCAGTATTTTCCAGGTGTATATTATTTGGTATCTCTCTCGTCTCCTTTCTAGTGAGTACATTTTGAGAGCTTTGAGACGATCCCAATAATTTAGGTGTTTTATCTCGTCTATGTGTGCCGTATATGGTCTCTGTATTCCCTCTATTCCAGCAAAAGTGTATTCCAGCACACACTCGACCGGGTAATATGACCAGCTAGTTAATATGATCTATTTCACTGCTCATTTGATTAATAATAAAGATTTACTTGTAATCTCCTGCTGGAGATTCAGAAGTGTATAATGCTGATGACGATGTTACTAAGAAATGGAGAGGATTGACTGGGCACCAATCCTTATCTGTACGCCTCTTTTTCACCGAACGGCAAATGGGTACCTGGTTGTTAAACGACTTGGCGGGTCGTATTCAAGGGGAAATATTAGGCTTAGGGACGTGCTGTAAAGGCTACGCGTGCTGGTGGCTGAGATTGTAAGAACTCTTGTGTATATAAATACCAAAAACTGATAAGCAATTGTGATCAAATATTTGTGATGACAGCTTTGCTCCACTTGTCTCACCCTCAGGCAATGACCCACAAACCTCCTATTGACTTATGTTTGTTGTCCCTCACTCTCCAGTCTGTGTCAAGTGCATCCGAGCTTTGTGCTGCCACACACTTAACACACACTCTCAGCCTTCTTTTCATCCCTCACCATCACACCTGCCACTCCCTCTCTTCCTCCCCTGCACCCCCAGGGTGTACTCAGCCAGACTGCGACACCCTGGCGCTCTCTAAGCACTTGAGTGCCCGCTGCTATGGGGAGTGTTATTGACCAGCAACAACAGCCGGTGCCATGGCCACCAGGGATTTGTTTACAAGCAGCCAGCCAGCCAGCTGGCACAAGAATGCCGCGGCTCAAGGCAACATTGGATGGCACAGAGTTGGTCCTCCAGTTCCTCGGTGGCACTGCTCCGGCTCGCTGAGATGAGCTGCGGCTCGGTATTTAGCCGGGCAGGCTGCAGTGAACTGGGATACTGCAGTGAGCTGGGATGCTGCAGTCAGCTGGGATGCTGCAGTGAGCTGGGATGCTGCAGTCAGCTGGGATGCTGCAGTCAGCTGGGATGCTGCAGTCAGCTGGGATGCTGCAGTCAGCTGGGATGCTGCAGTGAGCTGGGTTGTTGCAGTCAGCTGGGATGCTGCAGTCAGCTGGGATGCTGCAGTCAGCTGGGATGCTGCAGTGAGCTGGGTTGTTGCAGTCAGTTGGGATGCTGCAGTCAGCTGGGATGCTGCAGTGAGCTGGGTTGTTGCAGTCAGCTGGGATGCTGCAGTGAGCTGGGATGCTGCAGTGAACTGGGATGCTGCAGTCAGCTGGGATGCTGCAGTCAGCTGGGATGCTGCAGTGAACTGGGATGCTGCAGTCAGCTGGGATGTTGCAGTCAGCTGGGATGCGGCAGTCAGCTGGGATGCTGCAGTCAGCTGGGATGCTGCAGTGAACTGGGATGCTGCAGTCAGCTGGGATGCTGCGGTGAACTGGGATGCTGCAGTCAGCTGGGATGCTGCAGTCAGCTGGGATGCTGCAGTGAACTGGGATGCTGCAGTCAGCTGGGATGTTGCAGTGAACTGGGATGCTGCAGTCAGCTGGGATGCTGCAGTCAGCTGGGATGCTGCAGTGAACTGGGATGCTGCAGTCAGCTGGGATGCTGCAGTGAACTGGGATGCTGCAGTCAGCTGGGATGCTGCAGTCAGCTGGGATGCTGCAGTGAACTGGGATGCTGCAGTCAGCTGGGATGCTGCAGTCAGCTGGGATGCTGCAGTGAACTGGGATGCTGCAGTCAGCTGGGATGCTGCAGTGAGCTGGGATGCTGCAGTGAGCTGGGATGCTGCAGTGAGCTGGGATGCTGCAGTGAGCTGGGATGCTGCAGTGAGCTGGGATGCTGCAGTCAGCTGGGATGCTGCAGTGAGCTGGGATGCTGCAGTCAGCTGGGTTGTTGCATTGAATTCGACGTCTGCATTGAACTGAGATTCTGCAGTGAACTGAAAGTCTGTAGTAAACTGGGAGTCTACAGTGAACTAGGAATTTGAAGTGAACTGGAGGTCTGCAATGAGCTGGGAGTGAACTAAGAGTCTGCAGGATACTGGAAGCTGCAGTAAACTGGGAGCCTGAAGTAAACTGTTTCCTCTTGCCCCTAGAGTCAGCTGGCACGCAGTTGGGCACCTGTGGGACACCTGTGAGTAGAGGCAAGGGGGCAACACGGCCTGGTAATATGACACAGGTGTACAATCTGACACACGTGTACCATCTGACACAGGTGTACAAGCTGACACAGCTGTACACTCTGACACAGGTGTATAAAAGATACATGTGTACAATCTGACACAGGTGTACAATCTGACACAGGTGTACACTCTGACACAGGTGTACAAGCTGACACGGGTGTACAAGCTGACACAGGTGTACAAGTTGACACAGGTGTACAATCTGACACAGGTGTACACTCTGACACAGGTGTACAAGCTGACACAGGTGTACAAGCTGACACAGGTGTACAAGTTGACACAGGTGTACAAGTTGACACAGGTGTACAATCTGACACAGGTGTACAATCTGACACAGGTGTACAATCTGACACAGGTGTACAATCTGACACAGGTGTACACTCTGACACAGGTGTACACTCTGACACAGGTGTACAATCTGACACAGGTGTACACTCTGACACAGGTGTACACTCTGACACAGGTGTACAATCTGACACAGGTGTACACTCTGACACAGGTGTACACTCTGACACAGGTGTACAATCTGACACAGGTGTACACTCTGACACAGGTGTACACTCTGACACAGGTGTACACACTGACACAGGTGTACACACTGACACAGGTGTACACTCTGACACAGGTGTACACTGACACAGGTGTACACACTGACACAGGTGTACACTGACACAGGTGTACACACTGACACAGGTGTACACACTGACACAGGTGTACACACTGACACAGGTGTACACTGACACAGGTGTACACACTGACACAGGTGTACACACTGACACAGGTGTACACTCTGACACAGGTGTACACTGACACAGGTGTACACACTGACACAGGTGTACACTGACACAGGTGTACACACTGACACAGGTGTACACTGACACAGGTGTACACACTGACACAGGTGTACACTGACACAGGTGTACACTCTGACACAGCCCTGATGAGCAGTGTTGCCAGAGTGGTGGTCTGTAATATTTGTTTGTAAGTTATATTTTGATTGTTGGGGAATTGTGAAGGTCACTGGGGTTGTGAATGGTAGTTAGCTTGTGAATGGTAGTTAGCTTGTGAATGGTAGTTAGCTTGTGAATGGTAGTTAGCTTGTGAATGGTAGTTAGCTTGTGAATGGTAGTTAGCTTGTGAATGGTAGTTAGCGGTCTTGTTAGAGAAGTAGTCATTGTTTGAGGTACAATTTCGCGGTTGTTGCGGCATCGTCTATTTAAGGCAATGTTTGAGATCATCTTTTGATGCAATCTATTGATATTCCTGAAGAGAGAAGAAATGCAAGTTGCGTCAAGGGGCCAGATTCACGAAAGCACTTACGCAAGCACTTACGAAAGCACTTACGAACCTGTACATCTTTTCTCAATCTTTGGCGGCTTTGTTTCCAATTATTAAACAGTTAATGAGCTCCGAAGCACCAGGAGGCTGTTTATAACAATAACAACAGTTGAATGGGAAGTTATCATGCTTGTAAACTGTTTAATAAATGTAACCAAAGCCGTCAAAGATTGAGGAAAGATGTACACGTTCGTAAGTGCTTGCGTAAGTGCTTTCGTGAATCTGGCCCAAGATCTTCATGTTTAGAATTAAATATTTGTATGTACCGCATTGTATTACATTATGAAACAATGTATGCAAGTGTGGTATGGCCTCTTTTGGTTGATCTTACGAAACCTTTACATCCCTTGAGGTAATGTTGTAGATTATTATGTACTAAAGCTTTTCTAGCTTGCTTAGTACGAGTTGTGTATGTATAAGTCTGGACTATTATGTGCCATATGTGTGTGTAAGGTTGGGACAGTCAGCCTCACATCACCTGACCGTCAGCTGACAGGGGCACAATTTCAAGGTTACTCTCTACAACATACAACCAAAAATGACTTCTTTTTTTTAATTGATTTCTCCAACGTGACAACACAAGATGGTAATTAAGGAAATTTCGTAAGGCTTCTAGGCGTCAGACCAAAAATAAATATGTAAAAGAATGAATTTTGGAGAGTTCATTTTTCAATTACCCTCGACAGTGAAGAAAAACGTAAGAAATATTGAGAAGATTCGTGTTAGAATTATTAATCTAACCCTTTCGGTCATATTCAACAACATATGTTCACAAGATTGCTACCAAAATATACTAATATATATATAATGTCTAGCCTACGCTCGAAACAACCAAGTTATCCCACGTCTGTATGTTACAGAGTCATTTTGTTCCATAAATCATCAACCCTGCTACCAAACCGGTATTTACCCAGGGCTTTCTTGAATCCAAACATTTCCAGATTGTCGCCATTGTTTTGATTTGTGTGTTTGAGTTGCTATAGTTAACATCATGTTTATATCGCTTTGTTATACACATTTTATACATTTATATACTTCAATCAAGTCACTCTATCTTCGTCTCTCTTAAGAATTTCAATTAACCTTTCTTAACCTCTTCTTAAGGAAGGTTTAAATTCCTGGGATTAAATTTATCCTTCTTTGTTTTTAAATGGATTAATTTGCATTTTATAAATGTAAATAAAAAAAGACTAAAATTCAGTAGCATAATGTTAACGTGGCCCAAGAAGGCCAAGATGGAGCTGAAGATGATGACACGTCTTGATGCTGAGGCGTCACGTCTTGATGCTGAGGCGTCACGTCTTGATGCTGAGGCGTCACGTCTTGATGCTGAGGCGTCACGTCTTGATGCTGAGGCGTCACGTCTTGATGCTGAGGCGTCACGTCTTGATGCTGAGGCGTCACGTCTTGATGCTGAGGCGTCACGTCTTGATGCTGAGGCGTCACGTCTTGATGCTGAGGCGTCACGTCTTGATGCTGAGGCGACACGTCTTGATGCTGAGGCGTCACGTCTTAATGCTGAGGCGTCACGTCTTGATGCTGAGGCGTCACGTCTTGATGCTGAGGCGTCACGTCTTGATGCTGAGGCGTCACGTCTTGATGCTGAGGCGTCACGTCTTGATGCTGAGGCGTCACGTCTTGATGCTGAGGCGACACGTCTTGATGCTGAGGCGTCATGTCTTGATGCTGAGGCGACACGTCTTGATGCTGAGGCGTCATGTCTTGATGCTGAGGCGTCACGTCTTGATGCTGAGGCGTCACGTCTTGATGCTGAGGCGTCACGTCTTGATGCTGAGGCGACACGTCTTGATGCTGAGGCGTCACGTCTTGATGCTGAGGCGTCACGTCTTGATGCTGAGGCGTCACGTCTTGATGCTGAGGCGACACGTCTTGATGCTGAGGCGTCACGTCTTGATGCTGAGGCGTCACGTCTTGATGCTGAAGTGTCACGTCTTGATGCTGAAGCGTCACGTCTTGATGGTGAGGCGTCACGTGTTGATGCTGAGGCGTCACGTCTTGATGCTGAGGCGTCACGTCTTGATGCTGAGGCGTCACGTCTTGATGCTGAGGCGTCACGTCTTGATGCTGAGGCGTCACGTCTTGATGCTGAGACGTCACGTCTTGATGCTGAGGCGTCACGTCTTGATGCTGAGGCGTCTTGAAATACCGGTCTTCGGTGCCTCTTAATTCGCCTATTCATGCTTTGTAATTGTTTGACTTAAGACTTCTAGGTCTTGCTCACAGTCAGACTTGACAGTGTCAGCATTATCCACCTGGTATATGGCAACTGTTAGTATTATTGCTATGGTAAAGTCCCGACATCTTTCATCACTGTGCTGCACTGGTCAATATTATGTCCACGTTGTAGCTTGTCTAGATCAGCTTGTATTGATCAGCTTGTATTGATCAGCTTGTATTGATCGGCTTGTATTGATCAGCTTGTATTGATCTTCTTGTATTGATCAGCTTGTATTGATCAGCTTGTATTGATCGGCTTGTATTGATCGGCTTGTATTGATCGGCTTGTACTGATCGGCTTGTATTGGTCGGCTTGTATTGATCGGCTTGTATTGGTCGGCTTGTTTTGATCGGCTTGTATTGGTCGGCTTGTTTTGATCGGCTTGTATTGGTCGGCTTGTTTTGATCGGCTTGTATTGATCGGCTTGTATTGATCGGCTTGTATTGATCGACTTGTATTGATCGGCTTGTGTTGATCGGCTTGTATTGATCGGCTTGTATTGATCGGCTTGTATTGATCGGCTTGTTTTGATCGGCTTGTATTGATCGGCTTGTATTGATCGGCTTGTGTTGATCGGCTTGTATTGATCGGCTTGTGTTGATCGGCTTGTATTGATCGGTTTGTATTGATCGGCTTGTTTTGATCGGCTTGTTTTGATCGGCTTGTATTGATCGGCTTGTATTGATCGGCTTGTATTGATCGGCTTGTATTGATCGGCTTGTGTTGATCGGCTTGTGTTGATCGGCTTGTATTGATCGACTTGTATTGATCGGCTTGTATTGATCGGCTTGTATTGATCGGCTTGTATTGACTGTGTGTCATCGTCTGAATACATCTCCCGCACTATTATTGTAAGATGTGAGAATTTGCAAATGTGGCCGTTCAATCCTAAGTCTGAATTGTTTTATATATTTTGTTAATATTTAATTGTTTATATATATATATATATATATATATATATATATATATATATATATATATATATATATATATATATATATTGCGTGAAGAACATACGCCCAGGACACCGGGGCGCTCCACTTACAACAGGGGCCCCAGGAGAGGACCCTGGGGGTACTCTATTTACAATGAATTCCTACTCCGACTTAATTTCCACTTGTACGTCAGGTTATCTGTGCTCGTTACCCCTACCTCCTCCTGCTGGCGACTGGGGGCACAGACACGCCAGACACAGACACACACCAGACACAGACACACGCCAGACACAGACACACACCAGACACAGACACACGCCAGACACAGACACACGCCAGACACAGACACACGCCAGACACAGACACACACCAGACACAGACACACGCCAGACACAGACACACACCAGACACAGACACACGCCAGACACAGACACACACCAGACACAGACACACGCCAGACACAGACACACGCCAGACACAGACACACGCCAGACACAGACACACACCAGACACAGACACACGCCAGACACAGACACACGCCAGACACAGACACACGCCAGACACAGACACACGCCAGACACAGACACACGCCAGACACAGACACACGCCAGACACAGACACACGCCAGACACAGACACACGCCAGACACAGACACACGCCAGACACAGACACACGCCAGACACAGACACACGCCAGACACAGACACACGCCAGACACAGACACACACCAGACACAGACACACGCCAGACACAGACACACACCAGACACAGACACACGCCAGACACAGACACACACCAGACACAGACACACACCAGACACAGACACACGCCAGACACAGACACACACCAGACACAGACACACACCAGACACAGACACACACCAGACACAGACACACGCCAGACACAGACACACACCAGACACAGACACGCCAGACACAGACACACACCAGACACAGACACACGCCAGACACAGACACACACCAGACACAGACACACACCAGACACAGACACACACCAGACACAGACACACACCAGACACAGACACACGCCAGACACAGACACACGCCAGACACAGACACACGCCAGACACAGACACACGCCAGACACAGACACACGCCAGACACAGACACACACCAGACACAGACACACGCCAGACACAGACACACGCCAGACACAGACACACGCCAGACACAGACACACGCCAGACACAGACACACGCCAGACACAGACACACGCCAGACACAGACACACGCCAGACACAGACACACGCCAGACACAGACACACGCCAGACACAGACACACGCCAGACACAGACACACGCCAGACACAGACACACGCCAGACACAGACACACACCAGACACAGACACACGCCAGACACAGACACACACCAGACACAGACACACGCCAGACACAGACACACACCAGACACAGACACACACCAGACACAGACACACGCCAGACACAGACACACACCAGACACAGACACACACCAGACACAGACACACACCAGACACAGACACACGCCAGACACAGACACACACCAGACACAGACACGCCAGACACAGACACACACCAGACACAGACACACGCCAGACACAGACACACACCAGACACAGACACACACCAGACACAGACACACACCAGACACAGACACACACCAGACACAGACACACGCCAGACACAGACACACGCCAGACACAGACACACGCCAGACACAGACACACGCCAGACACAGACACACGCCAGACACAGACACACACCAGACACAGACACACGCCAGACACAGACACACGCCAGACACAGTGCTCTATAAGATGAAGAAGCCACCTTAGGATTCCGGACAGCGAGTGGTCTCTGTATGGTCGCGTGATCCATCAGTGAGCCAGACGCAATCATCTCCATGTATATTGTGAGGGACGGGTAGCAGTAGGGATAGCAGGAGGGGTAGCAAGAGGGGTAGCAGTAGGGATAGCAGGAGGGGTAGCAGGTGGTGTAGCAGTAGGGATAGCAGGAGGAGTAGCAAGAGGGGTAGCAGGTGGTGTAGCAGTAGGGATAGCAGGAGGAGTAGCAGGAGGAGTAGCAAGAGGGGTAGCAGTAGGGATAGCAGGAGTAGCAAGAGGGGTAGCAGGAGGGGTAGCAGTAGGGATAGAAGGAGGAGTAGCAAGAGGGGTAGCAGGAGGGGTAGCAAGAGGGGTAGCAGGAAGGGAAGCAGGAGGGATGCAGAAAGCAATTCAGGAAATAAAGAAAAATCCAAAATATTTCTTCTCATATGCGAAATCAAAAGCAAAAACCACTGCCAGTATTGGACCTATTCGTACAAGTGAAGGTTCATACACGGAGGATGACAAAGAAATTAGTGAAATCCTAAAAAAGCAGTATGAGGACATGTTTAGCACTCCAATAAACAACATGAAGGTGGAAGATCCAGACAATTTCTTTATGCGGGATATTCAAACCCCTGTAAATATAACTGATATCAACACGAGCGCACTAAATTTTGAAAGAGAAATTTAAAACATGCCCATGCACTCGGCCCCAGGTCCAGATTCGTGGAATTCAATATTTATAAAGAAATGCAAAGTGCCAGTATCACAGGCACTCAGTATAGTGTGGAGGAAGAGCTTGGACACGGGGGAGATACCAGTTGCACTAACATCGCACATCATAAAAGTATTTGAGAGAGTGATTAGGAGTCAGGTCACCAATTTCATGGAGACCAATGACCTTCACAACCCAGGCCAACATGGATTTCGAGCGGGAAGATCGTGCCTCTCACAGCTACTTGATCACTACGACAAAGTCACTGAGGCATTAGAAGAAAAACAGAATGCTGATGTGATATACACGGACTTCGCAAAGGCTTTCGATAAATGTGACCATGGCGTGATAGCTCACAAAATGAAGTCAATGGGAATAATCGGTAAAGTAGGAAGCTGGATACTCAGTTTTCTGTCAAACAGGACTCAGCGAGTAACTGTCAACCATATAAAATCTAGTCCAAGTGCAGTTAAAAGCTCTGTACCATCGGGTACAGTCCTTGCACCGCTGCTTTTCCTTATTCTCATATCAGATATAGACAAAAATACAAGCCACTGCTTCGTATCATCCTTTGCAGATGACACAAAAATCAGTATGAAAATTACCTCGGCTGAAGACATTGAAAAACTTCAAGCTGATATTAATAAAGTTTTCGACTGGGCATCAGAAAATAACATAATGTTTAACAGTGATAAATTCCAGGTTCTCAGGTACGGTAAAAATTAGGACCTTAAACATAATACAGAGTACAAAACACAATCAAATGTACCGATAGTAGGAAAGCAACATGTAAAGGATTTGGGAATAATAATGTCTGACGACCTAACGTTTAGGGAGCATAACCAAGCAAATATTGCGACAGCCAGAAAAATGATAGGATGGATTACGAGAACTTTCAAATCCAGAGATCCCATCACAATGGTTGTACTCTTCAAGTCACTTGTGTTGTCCCATCTTGAGTACTGCTCAGTACTCACTTCCCCCTTCAGAGCAGGAGAGATTGCTGAAATAGAGGGAATACAGAGAACATATACGGCATACATAGACGCGATAAAGCACCTAAATTATTGGGATCGTCTCAAAGCTCTCCAAATGTACTCACTAGAAAGAAGACGAGAGAGATATCAAATAATATACACCTGGAAGATACTGGAGGGCCAAGTACCAAATCTACACAGTAAAATAACAACATTCTGGAGTGAACAATATGGAAGAAAATGCAGAATAGAACCAGTGAAGAGCAGAGGTGTCATAGGCACAATCAGAGAACACTGTATAAACATCAGAGGTCCACGGTTGTTCAACGTCCTCCCAGCAAGCATAAGAAATATTGCCGGAACAACCGTGGACATCTTCAAGAGGAAACTAGAATTATTCCTCCAAGGAGTGCCGGACCAACCGGGCTGTGGTGGGTATGTGGCCCTGCGGGCCGCTCCAAGCAACAGCCTGGTGGACCAAACTCTCACAAATCAAGCCTGGCCTCGGGCGGGGCTTGGGGAGTAGAAGAACTCCCAGAACCCCATCAAGCAGGTATCAACCAGGGGTAGCAGGAGGGGGAAGCAGGAGGGGTGGCAGGAGGGGTAGCAGGAGGGGTAGCAGGAAGGGGTAGCAGGAGGGGTAGCAGGAGGGGTAGCAGGAAGGGGTAGCAGGAGAGGTAGCAGGAGGGGTAGCAGGAGGGGTAGCAGGCTGTGGGGTCACCGGGCGCGGGACTCCGGCCATGGCCAACTCTGGACATGGACAAATAATTTGTCATGTGTACGCCGCTGAACTACCAGCTGTGTAGTACAGTTTGTTTGAGGCGACTCAACAGGTGAAGGTTGTTGAAGTATTCATCAAAAGAAAGCGACCTACACTTTATATCCGGCTGATCCATGCTTTATATATATATATATATATATATATATATATATATATATATATATATATATATATATATATATATATATTATATATATATATATATATTATATATATATATATATATTATATATATATATATATATATATATATATATATATATATAATATATAATATATATACATATATAATATATATACATATATATATATAATATATATATATACATATGTATGTATATATATAATATATATATAATATATATATATATATATATATATATATATATATATATATATATATATATATATATATATTAGTATATTTTGGTAGCAGTCTTTCCTGTAGACATATATTATTAAATATTATTATTAAAATATTAAATTATTAAATTAAATTATTAATATTATTAAATAATATTATTAAAAAACCCAGTATATAGGCAAGACAACAACATCTCTTTCTAGGCGTTTAACGATGCATAAGCAACAGGGCTCCATTAAGGAACATATAATCTCTTCCCACAACCAAACCATCGCCAGAGAAATCCTAGTAAACAACACAGAAATCATCGATAGATACAGCGATAGCAGGCGGCTTGACGTTTGCGAGGCACTACACATCAAGAAGTCAACACCAGCAATCAACAGCCAATTATTGCACAACTATATTCTACCCACCTCAAGACTCCGCTCCAATATAGAAGCATCAAGAAATATGGACCAATAGGCTTTCTACAAACACTTCTATTCAATATCCATTGTTTCGTGTTCTGTCTTGTGTTGATGAAATTAATACCCTATTAATACTCTTGTTCTGTCTTGTGTTGATGAAATTAATACCCTATTAATGCCACATCTTGTTCTGTCTTGTGTTAATGCCACATCACCCCTTCCACCTCACTCAAATGTAGATATAAAATCGGAGATGCGTAAGTTCTATTCAGTTGTGTATTTGTGAACTAAAATCTTTGAAAATGTAATAAGTTTTACGAAACGCGCTCGTGTCGCGTCAGACTAGAAATAAAAATGAATTTTGGAGAATTGATTTTTGATTTACCTCCAACAGTGAAAAGAAATGTACGAAAGATTGAGAAAATTCGTGTTAGAATTATTAATCTTACTTTTTCGGTCATATTTAATAATATATATATATATATATATATATATATATATATATATATATATATATATATATATGTCGTACCTAGTAGCCAGAACTCACTTCTCAGCCTACTATTCAAGGCCCGATTTGCCTAATAAGCCAAGTTTTCCCGAATTAATATATTTACTATAATTTTTTTCTTATGAAATGATAAAGCAACCCTTTTCTCTATGTATGAGGTCAATTTTTTTTATTGGAGTTAAAATTAACGTAGATTTATGACCGAACCTAACCAACCCTACCTAACCTAACCTAACCTATATTTATAGGTAAGGTTAGGTTAGGTAGCCCAAAAAAGCTAGGTTAGGTTAGGTTAGGTAGGTTAGGTAGACGAAAAAACATTAATTCATGAAAATTTGGCTTATTAGGCAAATCGGGCCTTGAATAGTAGGCTGAGAAGTGCGTTCTGGCTATTAGGTACGACATATATATATATATATATATGTATATAATATTAGTATATTTTTGTTGCAGTCTTTCTTGTAAACATATGTTCTTGAATATGACGGAAAAGGTAAGATTAATCATTTTAACACGAATTTTCTCAATATTTCTTACGTTTTTCTTCACTGTCGGTGGTAATGGAAATATCAATTCTCCAAAATTCATATTTATTTATGGTCTGACGCCTGACCGCGTTTCGTAATGGCTTATTAGATTTTCAAAGACTTAATTTACACACAAATTCATCGTACTTATACTCTGGTGGGTGAGGTGATATGGTGCAAAAGTTTTGGGTGAAGGGAACAAACTTGTGATAAACACAAGACAGAACACGAAACAATGGGTATAACTTGGATATGAGAACATAAGAATGGAAGTAGGTGCAGAGGGCCTATTGGCCCATACTTCCCCTTGCTGCTTCCATATTGGTTCGGGGTCTTGAAGTGGGTAGAATATAGTTGTGCATTAATTGGCTGTTGATTGCTGGTGTTGATTTTTTTATATGAAGTGCCTCGCTGATGTCGAGCCGCCTGCTATTGCTGTACCTATCGATGATTTCTGTTTTGTTTGTTAAGATTTCTCTGGTGATGATCTGGATGTGAGAGGAGATTATATGTTCCTTGATGGCTCCCTGTTGCTTATGCATTGTTAATCGCCTGGAAAGAGACGTTGCTGTCTTGCCTATATACTGAGTTCTTTGGGGCATACAGTCCCAAGTGGGCATTTAAAGGCATAGACGACGTTGGTTTCCTTCAAGGCGTTCTGCTTGGTGTCTGGGGAGTTTTTAATGAGTAAATTGGCCGTGTGTTTGATTTTATAGTAAATTGTAAATTGAATTTTCTGATTTTTGTCTGTAGGAATAACGTTCCTATCAACAATATCTTTCAGGACCCTTTTCTCCGTTTCATGAGCCGTCGAAAAGAAGTTCCTGTAAAATAGTCTAATAGGGGGTACAAGTGTTGGCTGACTCTTCAGAGGTTGCATTGCGTTTCACCTTTCTTTTTATGATATCTTCAACAAAATCGTTAGAGAAGCCGTTGTTGACTAGGACCTGCCTTACCCTACAGAGTTCTTCATCGACTTGCTTCCATCCTGAGCTATGGCTGAGAGCACGGTCGACGAAAGCGTTGACAATACTCCTCTTGTACCTGTCTGGGCAGTCACTATTGGCATTGAGGCACATTCCTATGTTTGTTTCCTTAGCGTAGACTGCAGTGTGGAAGCCTCCGCTCCTTTCCATGACTGTTACATCCAGAAAAGGCAGCTTCCCATTTTTCTCCATCACGTAAGTGAAACTCAACACAGAATTCCGCTCAAATGCCTCCTTCAGCTGCTGCAGACATCTGGCATCAGGTACCTGTGTAAAAATGTCGTCAACATACCTGCAGTATATGGCGGGTTTCAGATCCATGTCAACGAAGACCCTCTGCTCAATTGTACCCATGTAGAAGTTCGCAAACAGGACACTTAGGGGAGAACCCATGGCGACCCCATCTACTTGCTTATACATGTGCCCATCTGGGCTCAAGAAGGGTGCCTCTTTAGTACAAGCTTGGAGTAGTTTCCTCAGTATGTTTTCTGGTATGTCAAGAGGAGTGCAAGCCGGGCCACGATACACTCTGTCCGCTATCATCCCGATTGTTTCATTTACAGGTACATTGAAAAATAGTAACTCTACATCCAATGAGGCTCTTATCCCCGTGCTCCCCGCTGTAAGTCAACAAATTCCTTGGGAGACTTCAGGCTGAAAGCACAGGGTACATAAGGAGTCAGCAAGCCATTGAGTTGCTTAGCCAGTCTGTATGTGGGCGTGGGTATCAGGCTGATGATTGGCCAAAGTGGGTTTCCAGGCTTGTGGGTCTTAACATTTCCATAGGCATACCCAGGTTTGTATTCCCCAACAACTTTTGGCAGGTGGAGTCTGGATTTCTTGGCATTCACAGTTTCAATCAGTCTGTTTACCTTCGTTTTCAATTCGGCTGTAGTGTCCTTCTACACTACAGCCCTATCCCTTTGGAATTTAGTTTGGCCAGAGTGTATGAGGTTCATTTTTTCCAGATATTCGTCTTTTTTAAGAATAACGTATATTGGCGACTTGTCACCTCTCCTGACGACTATCGCCTTGTTCTCACGAAGGCTCTTAGCTGCCGGTTTGAGTTCGGGGGACAGTATGGTGCTTCTGTAGTTACCTCGAATCTTTCCTCCTTTAGCAATAAGTTCTGCTTACGAGGTGTCTTTAGTGGTAACCTTCTTTTGCTTCTCGAGGTCGAATATGTTATCCAATAGGATCTCCAACTCCACTTTCCAGGCCATCTCACTTGGTCTGGACAGAATGTGACAGTTTATACCCAGATTTAAGAGAGTGATTTGGTCCTCAGTGAGGTTGATTCCAGCAAGGTTTACAATGGGTCTGGAATCGCCATAGGTCCTCCAAATAATGTTGTCACCGAAACCAGGATCATCACGAAACTGACAACATTATTTGGAGGACCTATGGCGGTTCCACGACCCAGAGATAGCATTGTAAACCTTGCTGGAATCAACCTCAGTGAGGACCAAATCACTCTATTTGTGGGCGCCGGTGGCCGTGTGGACAATATGCTGGACACGTAAACCTGTGGCCCGGGTTTGATTCCCGGCGCCGGCGAGAAAGAAATGAGCAAAGTTTCTTTCACCCTGATGCTCCTGTTACCCAGCAGTAAATAGGTACATGGGAGTTAGACAGCTGTTACGGGCTGCTTCCTGGGTGTGTGTGTGTGTACTCACCTACTTGTGCTTGTTGGGGTTGAGCTTTAGCTCTTTGGTCCCGAGATGTGTGTGTGTGTGTGTGTCTGTACTCACCTAGTTGTGCTTGCGGGGGTTGAGCTTGGCTCTTCGGTGTGTGTGTGTGTGAAAACAAAAATGTGTGCGTGTGTGCGTGCGTGTGCACGCGTACTAATGGCGCCTCGGAGGCACTTGTTTACGTCGGGATAAATGTTTAATTAGCGGGCGGTCGGTGTCCTTCGCCAGGGAACCGGCGGCTTCTGGAACACTCCAGAAGCCTCGACACTCACACCCACCACTGACCTCCACACTGGCACCCCCCCCCCCCCACTCTCCCCCCCCCCCCACCACTACCCTTCTTTTCTTGACCCTCAACAACCCCCCCCCCTCTGACCCCCCCCTCCCCTCCCCCCTCTACCAACTGCGCCGCCGCCGCCGCACCCACTGCCCCTCCACGTCCAACTCTTCCTCGGCCGAGGCTCGCCCGAGCGGCGGCCGAGAGACCCCCCTCCCCTCCCCCCCCCCATGCATTCGTCAATTTAAACCATCTGTGTGTTTAAAAAAAAAGTCTTCATTTCCCGAAATATATGACAATTTATATTTATTATATATTAGAAGGTGTTGTATGTAGTTAGACATAGCTTAGGTATAGCGTGGTTGTCTCGGTAGTAGTTAGTGACCTGTCCTCAGGCTAGGCCCTTTAAACCCGTGGCCTCCCCCCCCCCCCCCCCCTTAGGGTGCATTCATTTATTTTAATGCTTTGCCTACTAAAATAATTTTTCTCCTTTATAAATTATTATTATTGTTATATTTATATATGTGTATGTATGCTAACGAGCTTGAATGGGTCCCAAGCCAATATGCAACTGAAAACTCCACACCCTAGAAGGATTCAAACCTAGATAGCCAGGAGCGTTATGGACCTCGGCGTACCTGGTAATCACTAGACCAAACTGACTGTACAAAAATCTTGGTAGTCGTGAGACTACTTAATCCAAGATACGACAGCGCTCGTTGGTCAACTCGGGCATAGATATGTCATCGAATCACCTCGCTTGGTGGGGCCAAGGGAGCAACATAAATGTGCACGGTCTTACGTGGTCTAGTGGTTAAGGTACCAGGTACACCAAGGCCCTGGTACATCGCGTGGCCCCACCTTTGAAGTGATTCGATGAAATATCTGTGCCCAGGTTTTTAAATTTGGGTAGTAGTAGGAATGGCCCCGTAGACCGTCTGTGTTGGTTTTTCCGACGGGCGGTCTATGGGGCGAGGGTATTGTTAACTTTTAGACCGGCCGTTATGCTTTTTCCCCAAGCAGCTTTATGAGTCGTGATGTTTTCTGTGGATGTCGAAGGACAAATTGCAAATTGAATGTCTATTGCAAATTGTCTATATACCTAGTCATATTCCTAGTCATAAAAGTATTTGTGTGTACGTCTGATACCATACTACATGTGTAAAGGAAGAAATGTATATGTTTATCACTAAGAATGTTCGGTAATATGTTTATTGTTTGTGATGTGTGTGTGTATATATGTAGGAACACGATGTACTGAACGGGGTGAGAATAGCTTGAGCTACCTCATCCCTTTGTGTGTATTTATACCTCAATAACCTTATTTCAATTTCAATTCAATATCAATGGTAGTTAGCTCTGCTGGCGTTGAAGAGTTCTTCTGTCCTCCTTGAACAGTGTTAGAGATCTGTTAAGCATATAGTCCAGGGTTTTAGTGAACAATCAACCACAAAACATGACTGAAGTGACACTACACACAGATATCACAATAGTGTGATGCATCAAATGAACAAATCTCCAAGCAGGATCCAAGTAAATTCAGTAGAATTTCTGGTTGCAATTTTTAGACCATGTCGTAGCTCAGTCGATTAAGGCAGCGTCTGGGATGCTCTCGGACGTGGGTTCGAATCCTCGTTACGGCCCTTGTGGATTTGTTTATGACTGAAGTGCTTTTAAAATGCTAATCTAACCTACAGACATAGATACATATATACACAGAGTTATGTCTGCCCTACATAAAGTGGTCGATGTGTCTTTTACATAATGCTATTAATGTGCATTTACAAACGTGAAATGTAATTCTGACCAGCTTCCACATATACTTTATACACACACACACACACACACATGGGGAGCCGGTCGGCCAAGCGGACAGCACGCTGGACTTGTGATCCTGTGGACCTGGGTTCGATCCCAGGCACCGGCGAGAAACAATGGACAGAGTTTCTTTCACCCTATGCCCCTGTTACCTAGCAGTAAAATAGGTACCTGGGTGTTAGTCAGCTGTCACGGGCTGCTTCCTGGGGGTGGAGGCCTGGTCGAGGACCGGGCCGCGGGGACACTAAAAGCCCTGAAATCATCTCAAGATAACCTCAAGATAACATGCACATTTATGTCTCTCTTACTCTGACAAGGTAACATAGCTGATATAGAAACTAGTGTTATTAAGCACTTAACCACTGAAGGTGATTAAGATGCTTTTACAAGCTCAGGTTATATAATTATATTACATACATACGAGCAGTGACTGTGGGTGACCATGGTGGGTGAACAGTGACTGTGGGTGACCATGGTGGGTGAACAGTGACTGTGGGTGACCATGGTGGGTGAACAGTGACTGTGTGGGTGACCATGCTGGGCGAACAGTGACTGTGTGGGTGACCATGGTGTGTGAGCAGTGACTGTGGGTGACCATGGTGTGTGGGCAGTGACTGTGGGTGACCATGCTGGGTGAACAGTGACTGTGGGTGACCATGGTGTGTGAGCAGTGACTGTGGGTGACCATGGTGTGTGGGCAGTGACTGTGTGGGTGACCATGGTGTGTGGGCAGTGACTGTGGGTGACCATGGTGTGTGGGCAGTGACTGTGTGGGTGACCATGGTGTGTGGGCAGTGACTGTGGGTGACCATGGTGTGTGGGCAGTGACTGTGGGTGACCATGGTGTGTGGGCAGTGACTGTGGGTGACCATGGTGTGTGGGCAGTGACTGTGGGTGACCATGGTGTGTGGGCAGTGACTGTGGGTGACCATGGTGTGTGGGCAGTGACTGTGGGTGACCATGGTGTGTGGGCAGTGACTGTGGGTGACCATGGTGTGTGGGCAGTGACTGTGGGTGACCATGGTGTGTGGGCAGTGACTGTGGGTGACCATGGTGTGTGGGCAGTGACTGTGGGTGACCATGGTGTGTGGGCAGTGACTGTGGGTAACCATGGTGTGTGGGCAGTGACTGTGGGTGACCATGGTGTGTGGGCAGTGACTGTGTGGGTGACCATGGTGTGTGGGCAGTGACTGTGTGGGTGACCATAGTGGGTGAACAGTGACTGTGTGGGTGACCATGGTGGGTGAGCAGTGACTGTGTGGGTGACCATGGTGTGTGGGCAGTGACTGTGTGGGTGACCATGGTGTGTGGGCAGTGACTGTGGGTGACCATGGTGTGTGGGCAGTGACTGTGGGTGACCATGGTGTGTGGGCAGTGACTGTGGGTGACCATGGTGTGTGGGCAGTGACTGTGTGGGTGACCATGGTGTGTGGGCAGTGACTGTGGGTGACCATGGTGTGTGGGCAGTGACTGTGGGTGACCATGGTGTGTGGGCAGTGACTGTGTGGGTGACCATAGTGGGTGAACAGTGACTGTGTGGGTGACCATGGTGGGTGAACAGTGACTGTGTGGGTGACCATGGTGTGTGGGCAGTGACTGTGGGTGACCATGGTGGGTGAACATTGACTGTGTGGGTGACCATGGTGTGTGGGCAGTGACTGTGTGGGTGACCATGGTGGGTGAACAGTGACTGTGTGGGTGACCATGGTGTGTGGGCAGTGACTGTGGGTGACCATGGTGGGTGAACAGTGACTGTGTGGGTGACCATGGTGTGTGGGCAGTGACTGTGTGGGTGACCATGGTGTGTGGGCAGTGACTGTGTGGGTGACCATGGTGTGTGGGCAGTGACTGTGGGTGACCATGGTGGGTGAACAGTGACTGTGTGGGTGACCATGGTGTGTGGGCAGTGACTGTGGGTGACCATGGTGTGTGGGCAGTGACTGTGTGGGTGACCATGGTGTGTGGGCAGTGACTGTGGGTGACCATGGTGGGTGAACAGTGACTGTGTGGGTGACCATGGTGTGTGGGCAGTGACTGTGTGGGTGACCATGGTGTGTGGGCAGTGACTGTGGGTGACCATGGTGTGTGGGCAGTGACTGTGTGGGTGACCATGGTGTGTGGGCAGTGACTGTGTGGGTGACCATGGTGTGTGGGCAGTGACTGTGGGTGACCATGGTGTGTGGGCAGTGACTGTGTGGGTGACCATGGTGTGTGGGCAGTGACTGTGTGGGTGACCATGGTGTGTGGGCAGTGACTGTGGGTGACCATGGTGTGTGGGCAGTGACTGTGTGGGTGACCATGGTGTGTGGGCAGTGACTGTGTGGGTGACCATGGTGTGTGGGCAGTGACTGTGGGTGACCATGGTGTGTGGGCAGTGACTGTGTGGGTGACCATGGTGTGTGGGCAGTGACTGTGTGGGTGACCATGGTGTGTGGGCAGTGACTGTGGGTGACCATGGTGTGTGGGCAGTGACTGTGTGGGTGACCATGGTGTGTGGGCAGTGACTGTGTGGGTGACCATGGTGTGTGGGCAGTGACTGTGGGTGACCATGGTGTGTGGGCAGTGACTGTGTGGGTGACCATGGTGTGTGGGCAGTGACTGTGTGGGAAACCATGGTGTGTGGGCAGTGACTGTGGGTGACCATGGTGTGTGGGCAGTGACTGTGTGGGTGACCATGGTGTGTGGGCAGTGACTGTATGGGTGACCATGGTGTGTGGGCAGTGACTGTGTGGGTGACCATGGTGTGTGGGCAGTGACTGTATGGGTGACCATGGTGTGTGGGCAGTGACTGTGTGGGTGACCACTGTGGCCCCCCCCCCTTCACCACTATTCTACCATTGCTCATGATTATTCCCCTCAAACCATCCCACTCTTGCAATCAAAGAAGCTGTCAGTTTCAGGCCGGTATTGACGCTGTCTCAGAGTGAGGGAGGACTCGATATCTTCCCCCATGTGGTAGGATAGGTATCGGTTATCTGTTTATAACTAGCCGTTGTGGGACTCAAGTTACATTATAGAAACCGGTTTAAACTGATTTCCCCAAACAGGCAGCGTCCTCCAGTTGAGCGTCGATCTGAGGGCCACCAGCGGCGCCAGACAGGATATCCACTCGCCCAATCCTTAAAAAAAAACACGCCCTCGCCCTTGGCGTACTGGTACATGGGGTCTCATTTTAATTTACTGGAGTTAGTAAGTATAGGAGAAAGCTTTATTGATTTAATGCGCTTGTAGGGTGTTTATTAATTGATATACTAAGGTCCCGCCTGTCGTACCCCGTCTCCCGCCACCAGACCAGAAGTCCCGCGCCATAACCTCGTGGCCAGAGCCTGAAAGAAGGTTTGGGCGGGAAAGGGAAAGGCCGCCCGCCCGCCCGCCTGCCTGCTGACGGCTTTACAACTTGCTAAGTGTCTCGCTTGTGTACACTGTGTCCCCACCCCCAGGGTCGTGTGGCACACACCACCCACACTTCCTAACTGTTGTGGCCTTCCTCACGTTTGAATGGCTTCGGATTTCTTTTAGGATGAGGAAGATAGCGATATGTTTGTTTTCATTCTCACTTTTGTTTCAAATTTCTTGGTTAGCAAAACTAGATTGGTTTGTGGTGACCTGTGGGTGATTAGTGCAGTCGGGTCATGACCCCATGGTCCCAGTCCCAGGCAGGACGACGTGTTTTGGGCAGGTTTCCTTACATCTGCTTCTGCTGTTCATCTGCTTGTAAATACATACCTGGGAGTCATGGGACTGTTGTGGGTTGCATCTTGGGGAATTTCAGTCGTTGGTCTAGATGGACCTCGATAAGCCTAACAAACAATGGCGAACTAATAGACTTAACAACTTATACAGCCTGAATCTGTGGCCCGTCTTCCTGGTTGTATAGTCCGTCATACAGCTCAGCGTGTATGATGCCCCACTTGTACGCAACTGATACAAATATACACAAAATACTACACAATGACGCGGATGAGAGACATAACCCGGCCACGTACATGACGTGTCAGCACTGTCACGTCATGACGTGACAGTCCGACACGGACCAGGAGTCACCATATACACAAGCCCTTACCAAACCTGTACCTCTTTCCTTAAATCATGGCGCCCAACCACTTGAATGGTCGGGGATTGAACGCCGACCTGCATGAAGCGAGACCCTGGTGGCACAATGGCAAACATTGTAGCCTGTGTACTTCAGGAATGTCATTCATTAGTTTGGTGATGTTTTCCCACACCTGTCTGTCATTGTGACACATCCAGTGATAAAGATTAAACCACCCAAGAGGTGGCACGGGCATGAATAGCCTGTAACGGGGGTGGGGGAAATAGCTCTATCTTGTCCATTATTCCACCCCCCAGTTAACTAACGAGGCCGGGGGAAACAGCTCTCTCTAGTCCGTTATCCCGTCCCCAGTTAGCTAACTATTCTAGAGCACCCTCCAGAGTTCCTAAGGCAACCTCTCTGGTTCAACACCTTGTAACCTAGGTATTTGACTACCTAGGTTCTAAGACTACAAGGCGCCGTCACTTGATCAGTTACCCGAAACTCTAGAGAGAACTCTAGAATACAGAATCATTGCCACAAACGTAAAAGAGATAACGAAAGGAAAGAAATGCATAGTGAAGTAATTAGTGAGGGTTTGGGGTGAGAGGCAGAGAGGTGGGAGGAGCGAGAAGGGTCATTAGTTGAAAGTGAGAGTTTAGAGAGGGGGTGGAGGGAGAGGTGTAGATAGGTAGAAGGAGAAGAGTAGATAGTAGAAGTAGAAGAGTAGATAGTAGAAGACGAAATGCTGCCACCATCCATTCATGATCATTACATACAAGACAAGGAATGGAACTTGCCTGTATCACAAAATTCTCAAAAGATGTTATCAAGAGATCATTATTAGTAGTTCCCATCTTTATCATGTACTCATTCTACACCATGAAACCAGTAACCACAGAGGCTTTCTCACCTCAACTCAAATCTCTAGGGAACAAAGTTAAACACAATTTAAATAATAAATTCATAATTATATTTCCCATGAAGTATCATAATTTAGCAATTCAATTAAAATGTTCCAGTTTAATATGCAAAGTGAGTCATCCTCCAAGAATCTGAGAACCCTACAACTTGACTGCCCCTGATCATCACACAACATATGTAAACACGACCAAGTCACCTTAATGCTCAACTCACCAAGTGTCTCTGCCTATAGCTGGATAGAGAGGGGGGGGGGTCTGTAGCTTGACAGAGACTGTCTCGCCCCTGCCGGCCGACAGCCTCCCTGGTAGGGACGTCTTCTCTCTCTCGTCTGCTGTTCTGTCTGTTAATGCTTTTTGCTTGATAGCTCTCCGAGTTTATATTGGGGAACCTAGTAGCTAACTCCGCCCACAAATAGATAGCCTCCGGCACTACCAAGCCACTCCTTAAACGTCGGCATGTTTGAAGGCTACCCGGCTCCAATTAAGAGCTTAGCGGAAGCAAGGTGAAATTCTCATGATCTGACCTCAGGTCACTTGGGGTCGTTAACGGTTAGAGGTGTGAGATCTCAGGCAGACAACTGGCGCCTCTCAGATCCTTGTCTGTGACTCATGTACTCTATGTATGTATTAACCTAAACCAAACACTTTTACAGTGTTACATCTCCCCTTCTCCCCGAAAATAAAGTTTTTGCAACACTGCTAAAGCAAGCTAGCTGTGTGCGACAACTTTATTAACGAAAAGAATACATCCTAGCTAAACAAATATACATCATCCTACTCTAAAAAAATGAAATATGTAGACAGACGTCCATTGTCTCTGGCTGGGCGACGTCACTGCTTGGTCTTGTAGATAATCCTGTACCACATTTCTTCAACACAACTGCCTCCGTCGCTTCTCCGTCGTTAACGCACAACAACCCTTGGTCAACCCGAAAGCCGTTACTACTTGAACTGCGCACAGGACCGTGGAATTCGGTTGTCCCAGCTGATCTGTAATTGGCCCTACGTCAGTCACCATGAGAGACGTATATTGGGGTTCTTCACAGCTATAGGGACTACAAGTTTCGAGACCTTCATATAGTTGCCAACAGTAGAAATCCCATCCTACTCTTCCTCCCTGTTGCTCCAGCACGCCTCCTTCAGAGAGCTACTTCTGACAGCCACATCAAGTCCGCATGACACAGGAAGAATCACTCAACAGAGCAACATGCTTGTAGGAGGGGCGGCCAGTTAAGGCAAACGATCCTGTCTTGCAATTACGCTCCATGCAATGATGCTGATACCAGCAAGGGACACGAGGCATCGTGTCTCACTCAGCTTGTCTTATCTTCTTCTTCTTCTTTCTTCTTTCTTCTTTCTTCTCTCTTCCTTCTTCTCTCTTCCTCCTCCCATGGGTCTTTGACAAGCGACCTGGGGTCCATTGGGGTCCGTCCGTCCTGGGGTCCATCCTGGGTAGACCGATGTTGGTGGGACAGACTGGAGTCGTTGTTGCTCCTCTTCCATTTTTACTGGGTCGTCTGGGGTCGTCTGCAGAACGACCTGGGGTCCACTGGGGTCCGTCCGTCCTGGGGTCCACTGGGTAGACCAATGTTGTCCGACCGAGAGGGCTGCATCTTGGGGTCCCCTGGGGTGGTGGTGGTGGTGGAGCCATGACCTCCAGGTAGTGGGTTGGTCGTGGTGGTGGTGATAAACGCCCGTGAGTATGGCACACAGCAGCCGTCTCCCTCTTCTGTATATGCGTCGCGCCTCTCCTCTGGCTCCCACCTGTGGATGAACATAAAGGCGACAATACCCGTGTTCCATGCTGTTGTGTGACCCTGTAGTTTGTATAGGGTTACACAGTCATAACATAACGCTCTCCTCCTGGCAACAACTACACTTAAATTTTTAAAATAATCCAATTAACACTGAATGATATTGACTTGGTGGAACATAAGACAGTAACAGAGGAAAGTTAGAGAAGAGAGAATAAGGTCATCACTACTTTTAACTTGTCACACAAAAAAAATCAACACTAATAGACAAAACACTAGCCTAAACTTAACTGTACCGTTCCTAATCTTAAGTACTTAATTAACTGTTACTCCCACCCTTAACCTACAGCCACCTACGTGACCCAGAGTGTTTTCCTAGCTTCTCCGCCGGTCAACAACTCAAAACTGTTGCCACCCCTGTGACCAGACTATCTAACGTCGAGCGTCCCCAACGTGAAGTCTACTGACATACTAAGGCTCCCCCTAGCATGC
Organism: Procambarus clarkii; assembly: GCF_040958095.1. NCBI lineage: Eukaryota > Metazoa > Arthropoda > Malacostraca > Decapoda > Cambaridae > Procambarus > Procambarus clarkii. Next base: position 13,176,243 of record NC_091216.1, on the reverse strand, counting down.
TGTACAAGACCAGTACACCTCGGGTTATTGCGTTCAAATGGAATAAAACAGTCGATCGCAATAATCTGAGCAGAACCACCACTTAAAAACTACTTAAGAACTACACCTGCCACTCCCCACTGACCTGGAGACCAGCGGTGGCTGGGTGTCCCCGTGGGACATGCGAGGTCACCTGTCACACTCAGCTGACCTGCACTACCAACACCGCTAAGTTCCCAAATCACCAAATCTTATCACTAACATTAATCACTACACACGCAAGTTCTGGTGAACATTCCCTGAACACCACAAAACTCACAAAATCACTAAACCACAACACTAGAGAATCACTATCTCCTAGCCTGAAAAAAACTAGCTAAATCGCGAAAGTAAAACACCTGTCAAGATCTCCCTGATAGCGCCTGAGCGGAAAAAGACACGTGGGACTGAACAATGTTAAAAGAACACCAACTACCTACAACATTGTATCCCACCGCTGCCACCATTGTAACGGGGGTGGGGGAAATAGCTCTATCTTGTCCATTATTCCACCCCCCAGTTAACTAACGAGGCCGGGGGAAACAGCTCTCTCTAGTCCGTTATCCCGTCCCCAGTTAGCTAACTATTCTAGAGCACCCTCCAGAGTTCCTAAGGCAACCTCTCTGGTTCAACACCTTGTAACCTAGGTATTTGACTACCTAGGTTCTAAGACTACAAGGCGCCGTCACTTGATCAGTTACCCGAAACTCTAGAGAGAACTCTAGAATACAGAATCATTGCCACAAACGTAAAAGAGATAACGAAAGGAAAGAAATGCATAGTGAAGTAATTAGTGAGGGTTTGGGGTGAGAGGCAGAGAGGTGGGAGGAGCGAGAAGGGTCATTAGTTGAAAGTGAGAGTTTAGAGAGGGGGTGGAGGGAGAGGTGTAGATAGGTAGAAGGAGAAGAGTAGATAGTAGAAGTAGAAGAGTAGATAGTAGAAGACGAAATGCTGCCACCATCCATTCATGATCATTACATACAAGACAAGGAATGGAACTTGCCTGTATCACAAAATTCTCAAAAGATGTTATCAAGAGATCATTATTAGTAGTTCCCATCTTTATCATGTACTCATTCTACACCATGAAACCAGTAACCACAGAGGCTTTCTCACCTCAACTCAAATCTCTAGGGAACAAAGTTAAACACAATTTAAATAATAAATTCATAATTATATTTCCCATGAAGTATCATAATTTAGCAATTCAATTAAAATGTTCCAGTTTAATATGCAAAGTGAGTCATCCTCCAAGAATCTGAGAACCCTACAACTTGACTGCCCCTGATCATCACACAACATATGTAAACACGACCAAGTCACCTTAATGCTCAACTCACCAAGTGTCTCTGCCTATAGCTGGATAGAGAGGGGGGGGGGTCTGTAGCTTGACAGAGACTGTCTCGCCCCTGCCGGCCGACAGCCTCCCTGGTAGGGACGTCTTCTCTCTCTCGTCTGCTGTTCTGTCTGTTAATGCTTTTTGCTTGATAGCTCTCCGAGTTTATATTGGGGAACCTAGTAGCTAACTCCGCCCACAAATAGATAGCCTCCGGCACTACCAAGCCACTCCTTAAACGTCGGCATGTTTGAAGGCTACCCGGCTCCAATTAAGAGCTTAGCGGAAGCAAGGTGAAATTCTCATGATCTGACCTCAGGTCACTTGGGGTCGTTAACGGTTAGAGGTGTGAGATCTCAGGCAGACAACTGGCGCCTCTCAGATCCTTGTCTGTGACTCATGTACTCTATGTATGTATTAACCTAAACCAAACACTTTTACAGTGTTACAAGCCCGTGATCACAGATCCAGTAGGTACCTTGTCTGTTTATAGGTCTACACCGTCGCTGTACCGTCCAGCTCAAGTGGTTGGGTAGGAGAAAGTTAATAGAGGGAAGACTAATCCACCTAGAAGACGTAAGGTGAATATATGGGAGGGAGGGGGGGGGTAGAGGGAGTAAGGAGGTGGGAATGGCAGGTGAGGCGGGGATGAGGGAGATGAGGTGAGATAAAAGGTGAGAGGTGAGGTTGAATGAGGCGAGATGAAATGAAGAACGATAAATGGAGAACGAACGATACATGTAAATACAGATCTTACCTTCGTCGGCCCCCACACAGCCCCGCTCCTGTGCCAGGTAAGCTACGGGATCACCGTAGCCCGTGCTACTTGCCCCGCTCCTGTGCCAGGTAAGCTACGGGATCACCGTAGCCCGTGCTACTTGCCCCGTTCCTGTGCCAGGTAAGCTACGGGATCACCGTAGCCCGTGCTACTTGGAACTTGCTCCGAGTAGCTGAATCTATAACAACAACAACAACAACGTCGGCAGGTGTAAATGCGTCACAAAATAGTCTTCTAGTTCATCGCATTTTCACTGAGTCTTGGTAAAATATATTTTGTTAACTTCGGTTTGAAAGTATTCTTACGAGGCGCCTGACAGCTGAATGGCCAGCGCTTCTGATTCGTAGTCCTGAGGTTCCGGGTTCGATCCCCGGTGGAGTCAGAGACAAATGGGCAAAATGTTTCTTTCACCCTGATATCCCTGTTACCTAGCAGTAAATAGGTACCTGGGAGTTGGACAGCTGCTACGAGCTGCTTCCTGGGGGTGTGTAACAAAAAGGAGGCCTGGTCGAGGACCGGGCCGCGGGGACGTTAGGCCCCGAAATCATCTCAAGATAACAGGGCAAGGACCATACTACAAACACAGGGTGACAACGGATGTATTATCAAAAGGAACCTCTCTAAAGCGGATATGTGAAGAGGAACCTCTCTACAGCGGACATATCAAGAGGAACCCCTCTAAGCGGGCATATCAAGAGGAACCCCTCTAAGCGGACATATCAAGAGGAACCTCTCTACAGCGGACATATCAAGAGGAACCCCTCTAAGCGGACATATCAAGAGGAACCTCTCTACAGCGGATATATCAAGAGGAACCTCTCTAAGCGGACATAAGAGGAACCTCTCTACAGTGGACATATCAAGAGGAACCCCTCTAAGCGGACATATCAAGAGGAACCCCTCTAAGCGGACATATCAAGAGGAACCTCTCTACAGCGGACATATCAAGAGGAACCCCTCTAAGCGGACATATCAAGAGGAACCTCTCTACAGCGGATATATCAAGAGGAACCTCTCTAAGCGGACATAAGAGGAACCTCTCTACAGTGGACATATCAAGAGGAACCTCTCTACAGCGGACATATCAAGAGGAACCTCTCTACAGCGGACATATCAAGAGGAACCCCTCTAAGCGGACATATCAAGAGAAACCTCTCTACAGCGGACTTAAGAGGAACCTCTCTACAGTGGAAATATCAAGAGGAACCTCTCTACAGTGGACATATCAAGAGGAACCTCTCTACAGCGGACATATCAAGAGGAACCTCTCTACAGCGGATACTGAATGTAATCTTTTGTTTATTGAGACTTAAAGGCACAAGACCTCCGTCTCCGTCAGCCGTTAAGGCTCAGACTTGAGTGTTACCACTCACAAGATAATCTGAGCAGCTTTTAATAAGTAGTTAAGATGATTTAGAGATATTTTCAGCAACTTAAGTCTTATTATTATGCCTTTAATTAGCTCTGCAAGTTGAGAATTTTTTATTTTTTTGAACAGCTTTGATACACTAAGACGAATTTATTCGCTTTATTGCTTTGTGGGGCATTGTGGGTATTGTATGTGGTTGTAGAATACATTCGTGTATTGTAATACTTGAAGGGTGTGTTTTGTGAGTTATGTATATTGGAGAGAGACAGACACACACACACACACACACACACACACACACACACACACACACACACACACACACACACACACACACACACACACACACACACACACACACCAAAGAATGTCTACAGGTTAAGGCGACTTAGGCCTCCCCTCCTCTTCCCCCCCCCCCCGCCCTATTCATCCCTAATGGTCGCCCTTAATGGGATTAAACTCTTATCTTGTGATTATTGATCAATTTCACTCGGATTCACTTTGACCACCTAACTTTACCCCCATCCAAACCACTCCATTTCTGGGGTGCCACCACCTGCCACACTCCACACCTCAAATCTGCCCATAGTAAGAAAATAGCATGTAAAGGATTTGGGAATAAAGATGTCTGACGACCTAACGTTTAGGGAGCATAACCAAGCAAATATTGCGACAGCCAGAAAAATGATCGGATGGATTACGAGAACTTTCAAATCCAGGGATCCCATCACAATGGTTGTACTCTTCAAGTCACTTGTGTTGTCCCGTCTCGAGTACTGCTCAGTACTCACTTCCCCCTTCAGAGCAGGAGAGATTGCTGAAATAGAGGGAATACAGAGAACATATACGGCACGCATAGACGCGATAAAACACCGAAATTATTGGGATCGTCTCAAAGCTCTCCAAATGTACTCACTAGAAAGAAGACGAGAGAGATACCAAATAATATACACCTGGAAGATACTGGAGGGCCAAGTACCAAATCTACACAGTAAAATAACAACGTAATGGAGTGAACGACATGGAAGAAAATGTAGAATAGAACCAGTGAAGAGCAGAGGTGCCATAGACACAATCAGAGAACACTGTATAAACATCAGAGGTCCGCGGTTGTTCAACGTCCTCCCAGCGAGCATAAGAAATATTGCCGGAACAACCGTGGACATCTTCAAGAGGAAACTAGATTTATTCCTGCAAGGAGTGCCGGACCAACCGGGCTGTGGTGGATATGTGGGCCTGCGGGCCGCTCCAAGCAACAGCCTGGTGGACCAAACTCTCACAAGTCAAGCCTGGCCTCGGGCCGGGCTTGGGGAGTAGAACAACTCCCAGAACCCCATCAACCAGGTAACCTTACTCCACCTGCCACACTCCACCAATGCGAGGTGAACAGGGGTATCAGGTTAAGCCCATCCAAACGTCTTATCCTCCACCAGGACTCCTGGTAGTGTGAGCTGAGTCCCCAGACCACTGCGCTACAGAATTGATTATATGAAATCAGAGACAATAATTGAAAAACAGCGATTATAGATCATTTGTATAATTTGTCGCTTGATTAATTTGAAGGTGTGCTGACCCTCCCCCAGGGGGGGGGGAGTGTTGACCAGGTGACCCTCCCCCAGGGGGGGGGTGTTGACCAGGTGACCCTCCCCCAGGGGGGGAGTGTTGACTAGGTGACCCTCCCCCAGGGGGGGAGTGTTGACCAGGTGACCCTCCCCCAGGGGGGAGTGTTGACCAGGTGACCCTCCCCCAGGGGGGGGGAGTGTTGACCAGGTGACCCTCTCCCAGGGGGGGGAGTGTTGACCAGGTGACCCTCCCCCAGGGGGGGAGTGTTGACCAGGTGACCCTCCCCCAGGGGGGGGAGTGTTGACCAGGTGACCCTCCCCCAGGGGGGGGAGTGTTGACCAGGTGACCCTCCCCCAGGGGGGGGGGGAGTGTTGACCAGGTGACCCTCTCCCAGGGGGGGGGAGTGTTGACCAGGTGACCCTCCCCCAGGGGGGGAGTGTTGACCAGGTGACCCTCCCCCAGGGGGGGGAGTGTTGACCAGGTGACCCTCCCCCAGGGGGGGGGGAGTGTTGACCAGGTGACCCTCTCCCAGGGGGGGGGGAATGTTGACCAGGTGACCCTCCCCCAGGGGGGGGAGTGTTGACCAGGTGACCCTCCCCCAGGGGGGGAATGTTGACCAGGTGACCCTCCCCCAGGGGGGGGGGAATGTTGACCAGGTGACCCTCCCCCAGGGGGGGGGGTGTTGACCAGGTGACCCTCCCCCAGGGGGGGAATGTTGACCAGGTGACCCTCCCCCAGGGGGGGGGAGTGTTGACCCTCCTCTAATCTCCGTCCCTTTTGTTGACCTTTTTTTTACGAGCAGATTGTGTCATGTTTAGGCTGAGAGGCAGATGTGAGGTGATTGGTTGAGCAGGAGCCTGAATGGGGGGATTATTGGGGGGGGGGACCATATATGGTCTCCCCCCCCCCCTCCCCTCCCTGACAACCACACTCTACATCACACCGGGTATATAACAACTTTCATATATTAAAGTAAAGTAGAGAAAGTGGACTTGAAACGGACCATTGGAAACAGAGGAGAAGGCAGCCCATGTCAACACTTTCGGCAGCCGTAGATAATCATTGAAGGATTACCGGCTAGAAATTCAGCATGTGACTCACAGAGGCTCAAGGCAGTCACAGAACAACAATGGAAACCATCTCAAGACCCACAACCATTCACATCTTCACAGATTGATCAGTTGATCAAGAAAGAGGTTCTGCTGGGGCAGCAGTTTACACTACCAACCATGAAGCTTACTGGAGCATGAATAGTGGGTGCTCAACATTGCAAACAGAATTATATGCCCTGAAAGAAGCCATAAATTATGCAATTGAGAATATTTTACATTATCTCATTCATACCGACTCTAAATATTCACTCCAGGCATTGTTATCCAGTCAACACAGAGATAATATACAACTCCTCACAGAAATCCAACATATAGGAAATAAAGCCCATAATCTAGGGCTGTCAATCACCCTAAATTGGATACCAAGTCACATTGGCATAGATGGTAATGAAAAGACAGACTCACTAGCAAAAACTGCCACTGCTCTACCTGTTGTACAGGTTCAAATACCTCCAAGTTTTTCACAGATTAAGGAGCAAATCAAGAAGAAAATATTCTCAACTATCAAAAGTCGCCACAGAGCCAAAGTAGCGGAAGGAAGATCCACTGCGATATGGTACGAACAAGCCACTGGGTACTTCTCTTTCCTGCCTGACAAAAAGATATCCAGAGACATTGCAGTAGCCATACACAGACTCAGACTTGGTTACAAGTGCTGCTGGGAGGTAATAAACCCAATAGTTAAAGTGTGTCACATCTGTGGAACAGAAGCAGAGGCGCCACTATTGCACTACTTACTGGAATGTGAAGCTACTGAAGCCCTGCGCATCAAACTATACATTAATCCAACGACAGCAGCTGTATTATATGCAAAATCCTGAGCGACTACAATGGTCAGAAAATCAGTTTAACAAAGGGACACACTAGTTAACACTGTGCATCTATATCCGCCACCAAGATAATGTTATTAAAACACGACTAAAACCATTGCGCTAAAACAGAAGCGGAAAACAAACGGGAGAAAGGAGGAAACCCCACCTCCATGTAAAACTTTGACCCAAATATCACAGTAACAAAGTTATCGCGAATAACCGAACTCAATTACGGGCTCACCATAGTCCATGCTACATGGACATTCCGTTCTGAGGAGCTCAGTCTAAAACAACAACAACACACTAGATGCCAGCACATTGCACCTCGCCTGGCAACGCTGCAAATGATTGCAAGATGATATAGGCAGCGTTGAGGCAGCATATACGAGGCCAGAGGTGGCGGCGGCGGCGGCGGGGCAGGCGCCGGCGTCTAGGCCCGGGGGCGATGGCCGGCCGGCCGCCCGGACGGGTCAGGTCAATGGGGCCGTCCACTGGTATCGTTTGATGATTTTCAGACCAGTTAACTTAACGAGGGTCATTAAGGCCGTGACACAAGAAAGAACGGCTTCAGTGTCAGAGTAGTTAGTAAATGGAATGCATTAGGCAGTGATGTGGTGGAGGCTGACTCCATACAGTTTCAAGTGTAGATATGATGGTATGAGGTATGAGGGAGCCGGTCGGCCGAGCGGACAGCACGCTGGACTTGTGATCCTGTGGTCTTGGGTTCGATCCCAGGCGCCGGCGAGAAACAATGGGCAGAGTTTCTTTCACCCTATGCCCCTGTTACCTAGCAGTAAATAGGTACCTGGGTGTTAGTCAGCTGTCACGGGCTGCTTCCTAGGGGTGGAGGCCTGGTCGAGGACCGGGCCGCGGGGACACTAAAGCCCCGAAATCATCTCAAGATAATCTCAAGATGATAGAGCCCAGTAGGCTCAGGAACCTGTACACCTGTTGATTGACAGTTGAGAGGCGGGACCAAAGAGCCAGAGCTCAACCCCCGCAAGCACAACTAGCCATGATATATATATGTGCTTCAGCCTACAGTTTAGACCTATTGTCTTGTGTATGACCCTCTGTCCTGTGTGACAGTGAATACCAGCATTATCCTCACTCTAATAAGACCTAATTGAATTACTCAGATTAGGCAATATTGTAATTATTTTGTCAATATAGATGTTAATAATAATAATAATTACAGAGCCCAGGTGAGAGCAGGTGTACTCACCTAGTTGTGCTTGTACGTGGGGGGGGGGGGTTGAGCTCTGACTCTTTGGTCCCGCCTCTCAACTATCAATCAACTGGTGTACAGATTCCTGAGCCTACTGGGCTCTATCATATCTACATTTGAAACTGTGTATGGAGTCAGCCTCCACCACATCACTGCCTAATGCATTCCACCTGTTAACTACTCTGACACTGAAAAAGTTCTTTCTAACGTCCCTGTGGCTCATGTGGGTACTCAGTCTCCACCTGTGTCCCCTTGTTCGCGTACCACCAGTGTTAAATAAACTGTCTTTATCTACCCTGTCAGTTTTGAAAATTAAAATTTTTGGACAGGAACGCTCTACCGTCCAGTACAACCACTTGGGGGTGGACGGTAGAGCGACTGTCTTGTTTCATGTATGTCGGCGTTCAATCCCCGACTGTCCAAGGAGTTGGGCACCATTCCTTTTCCCCGTCCCATTACAAATCCGAATCCTGATCCCTTCCAAGTGCTATATAGTTATACTGACATGGCACTTTCTCATGATAATTACCTCACTTTACCGTGTCAGTTCCTCAGAGAATCTTGTATGTGGTGATCATACCTCCCCTAATTGTTCTGTCTTCCAGCGACCTGAGGTTTAGGTCCCGTAGTCTCTCCATGTAGCTCATACCCCTCAGCTTGGGTACTATTCTATTGGACTACTTTGAACCTCCAATTTAATCTTGTACTTAATCTGATACGGACACCATGCTGGAGCTGTATACTCCAGGATTGGTCTGACATGTCTAGTATTCAAAATTTTGAATGATTCCTTATACAAGTTAACTAAAGAACTACTAAAGGCAGTTCTTATGTTGGCCAACCTGGCATATGCCAGTGATGTTATCTTGATGTGGGCTTCAGGGGACAGGTCTGGCGTGATATCAACCTCCAGGTCTTTCTTTCTGATTTGTAAAGGATTTCATCTTTCAAATGCTACCTTGTATCTGGCCCCCTGCTCCCTACCCCTATCTTCATTAATTTACATTTGCTCGGGTTAAACTCTAATAGCCACTTGTTGGACCAATCTTTCAGTTTGTTCAGGTCATCTTGTAACTTCACGCAATCCTCCTCTGTCTTAGTCCTTCTCATAATTTTGGCATCATGAGCAAACATTGAGAGGAATGAGTCTATACCCTCTGGAAGATCATTTACGTATATAAAAAACAGGATAGGTCTGAGTATAGAACCCTGTGGGACTCCACTGGGACATCTCATCATTCTGAGGTGTCACCCCTCACAGTAACTCTGTTTCCTATTGCTTAGGTACTCCCTTATCCACTGGAGCGCCCTACCAGTTACTCCTGCCTGTTTCTAAAACTTATGCACCAGCCTTTTATAGGGTACTGTGTCAAAGGTTTTCCGACAGTCCAAGAAAGTTAAAACATGGTCAGTAAATTCTATTAAATCTATGAGACAAGATTTACCCTCCCTGAACCCATTTTGGTGGTGTGTCACGAAGTCCCTTCTCTCCAGATGTTGTTTTCCTCACGATCTTCTCCATCACCATGCATGGTATATACGTTTGGGACACTGGCCTGTAGTTCAGTGCCTCTTGCCTGTCACCCTTTTTGTATATTGGGACTACATTAGCCGCCTTTCATATTTTTGGTAAGTCTCCCGTCTCCAGTGACCTACTATACGCCATGGAGAGTGGCAAGCAAAGTGCTTCTGCACACTCTTTTTAGTATCCATGGTGAGATCCCGTCCGCTCCAAGAACCTTCCTCACAGCCAGATCCTACGGATACCTCATAACCTCATCTCTGGTAATTTCGAACCCTCGTCCAAGTTTTGAGTAGCTGCCGAAGTCCAGGTGAGAGAAGTTCTCATGATCAGCCTCCACACCACCCAAGTACCACCTGGGCACACACTCGGTAAGCTGTGAAGGGTCGCAAATCCTCTTCACCACTGGTCAACACCTACTGGTCCACTGCCATATCACCACCATTGACCAGAAGTATTCAGTAAAAGTGCCTTTAATAAAGATGTGCACAGAATGCAACAAGGAAGTAGATTACCACCAGAGCTTCCAGTGCCAACTATGTTCAGCAGCCATACACAGTAAATGTGCCAACATGTCAAATAATGCCAGAAAAATTGGTCCCAGAGACCACTCGGTGTACTGGTTCTGCAAAAAGGATATTATTGTCTTGAAGATGATCACAATTCTTGATAAAACTCCAGCAGACCACAGAGAATCACTTCTAACTGCCTGCACGGAAATCTCACAATGTTTTCAAACAAATTGTCCAGCACACCCAGGAAGAATCAGATCTGGAACCAGATCCCAGCGCGCCGGGATCCGGATTGGCACAGGCCCCGGATGCGATGTTGGCGCCAGAGCCGGATGCGGTGTTAGCTCTGGATGCGATGTTGGCGCCAGAGCCGGGTGCGATGTTGGGGTCGGGCGTAGTGTCTGCACCGGAGTCGGGCGCGATAATGGCGCCAGGATTTTTGAAACAAACAAAACAAGGACCCAAAATCTGCCGATATTATAAATGGGGTATCTGTAAGCATGGGATATCGGGGAGAACAAATGGACTATGTAAATATGATCATCCCAGATAGTGCAGGACCCTTCTTAGTACAGGTAAATGTACCAAAAGCTGTGATCTCTTTCACCCAGAACTGTGCAAGAACTCTTTAAATAAGAATAAATGTTTCAACACACTATGTCCAGTTTTTCATATAAAAGGTACCAAGCGAATAAGACCGACAAACCACCTCGATGAAAGCAGCCACAACACTATTTACCAGGAGGATTTTTTAGCAAGAGGAGGAGAAGAATGGCTAAAAATATCCAGACTTTACCGCCATCTCGGTCAAATGCTGGAGAGTACACACAATGGTCTCTGGTATACAAATATATATATATATATGCGAACAAGCCTGAATGGTCCCCAGGACTATATGCGACTGAAAACTCACACCCCAGAAGTGACTCGAACCCATACTCCCAGGAGCAACGCAACTGGTAACTACAGGACGCCTTAATCTGCTTGACCATCACGACCGGACAAAAGGAAGTGATAGCCAAAGCTATTTGAACCACTTCCCCGCCGGCACTCGGATGGTAATCTTGGGCATAGCATTTTATCAAATCACCTCATTCTTTGGGGCACACGTGAGGAACACAAATGCGAACAAGCCTGAATGGTCCCCAGGACTATTTGCGACAAACCATTCAGGCTTGTTCGCATTTGTGTTCCTCACGTGTGCCCCAAAGAATGAGGTGATTTGATAAAATGCTATGCCCAAGATTACCATCCGAGTGCCGGCGGGGAAGTGGTTCAAATAGCTTTGGCTATCACTTCCTTTTGTCCGGTCGTGATGGTCAAGCAGATTAAGGCGTCCTGTAGTTACCAGTTGCGTTGCTCCTGGGAGTATGGGTTCGAGTCACTTCTGGGGTGTGTTTTCAGTCATATATATATATATGTTTCATTGAATATGACCGCATATTCTGTATTTATTATTTTCTGGTTTAGGGCTTCTATCCCTCTAACTATTTTCTTAGCATCAGGGCTTAATTGAAATAGGAGTTCTCCAAAACTCATTTTCGTACTTTTAAGGTGAAGAAAAGAAGTGATTTACTATAGAGTGTATTACACTTATTTGTATAATTTGCACGACGTTTCGAACCTCCATGGTTCATTCTCAAGTGAACAGATCTTACAATACTAGTTGATTTTATACCCGCATTAGGTCAGGTACCTGACCTAATGCGGGTATAAAATCAACTAGTATTGTAAGATCTGTTCACTTGAGAATGAACCATGGAGGTTCGAAACGTCGTGCAAATTATACAAATAAGTGTAATACACTCTATAGTAAATCACTTCTTTTCTTCACCTTAAAAGTACGAAAATGAGTTTTGGAGAACTCCTATTTCAATTAAGCCCTGATGCTAAGAAAATAGTTAGAGGGATAGAAGCCCTAAACCAGAAAATAATAAATGCAGAATATGCGGTCATATTCAATGAAACATGTTTGAAAGAAAACCTGCTGCCAGTATACACCAATATATATATATATATATATATATATATATATATATATATATATATATATATATATATATATATATATATATATATAATATAATATATATTTGGCTCTGGCTCTATACCAGAGCCTCAGATATTAACACCAAGTAAGGCATCCAGCACTTCCACTAACACGATAACATCATTTTTTATTTGCCAACATCCAGGGTATAAAAACACGCAAATCTATCAAAATCCACTTCATAGATGGCCTCCTACATGAGGCAAATGCAGTGTTTGCAGTCCTAACGGAAACTCACACCAAGGACTACCATGATGGTGAAATATGGATCTCAGAATACAATCTTTTCAGATGTGACAGGAAACACAGGCTTCAGGGTGGGGTCAGCCTCTACATCAAAGACACACTCATCTGTACTGAGCTGCTAAACACCACAAACGATATGGTGAAAGTGCTGATAATCAAATCAGAGATCTTAAATGTAGTTATTGTCCTTGTATATAAGTCACCGGAGGCAAATCCTCAGCAGTTTAAAGACCAACTAATGAAAATAGAACACTGCTTGGAAAACCTCTCAAATCCAACCCCGAACATCATCCTGCTTGGGGACTTCAACCTACGGCACCTGAAATGGAAGCACCTGGCTAATACAGTAATATCAGAAAGAATACCAGGAAGTAGCCTAAATGAACAGGCACATGCAAATGACCTGCTACGGATGTGCGATAAGTTTGCCTTAAACCAGCAAATAGTAGAACCAACTAGGAAGGAGAACACGCTGGACCTCATTTTCACTAATAATAATGAGTTGATCGGGAACATAATGATTACAAATACCTGTTACTCAGATCACAACTTAATTGAAGTTCTGACAACCATGGGGAATGGACCTTCAAAACCAGTCCAGATTCCCGGTGGAGGAGATTTCAGCAAATTCAACTTCAATAATAAACGGATAAACTGGGAGCAAATAAACCAGGACTTCACAGAAATAAACTGGGAAGAACAGCTAGGAAATGCAAACCTGAACCAGTGCCTGGAAAAAATAAGCTCAGTAGCACTAGAAATATGTTCAAACCGCATACCCCTAAGAAAAAAGAGAAAGAGATGCAGATTGGAACGGGAACGTCGTTCCCTATATAGGCGAAGAAAACGAATCACGGAACAACTTGAGAGTCGCACCCTATCTCAAGAACGGCGAAAAAGGTTAGGTAGAGAAATAGAAACAATTGAACTCAAGCTACAAGAATCATACAAAACCCAGGAGAGGCAAAGAGAGCAAAAGGCCATCAGTGAAATAGAGAGAAATCCGAAATATTTTTCCTCCTATGCAAAATCAAGATCAAAAACCACATCTAGTATCGGGCCCCTGCGAAAGGGAGATGGAACTTTCACCGATGACAACAAAGAAATGAGCGAGTTACTGAGGAAGCAGTACGACTCTGTTTTCAGCGAGCCATTAAATGCACTAAAGATTGATAACCCAAATGAATTTTTCATGGATATGATACCAACATCAAATCATATATCAGACGTCGCCCTATCCCCACTAGATTTTGAAGAAGCCATAAACAGTATGCCTATGCACTCTGCACCAGGCCCGGATTCTTGGAACTCCATATTCATCAAGAACTGTAAAAAACCACTATCGCAGGCCCTTCACATTCTGTGGAGACAAAGCCTAGATACTGGCGTTATCCCTGACATACTAAAAACAGCAGAGATAGCACCACTCCATAAAGGAGGAAATAAGGCAGAGGCAAAAAATTACAGACCGATAGCACTAACATCACACATCATAAAAATTTTTGAGAGAGTGCTAAGAAGTAAGATCACAAAATACATGGAATCACAGCATCTCCATAACCCCGGACAACATGGTTTCAGAACAGGGCGCTCTTGCCTGTCGCAGTTGCTGGACCACTATGATATGGCATTAGATGCTATGGAAGACAAACAAAACGCTGATGTAATTTACACAGATTTCGCAAAAGCTTTTGATAAATGTGACCATGGTGTTATTGCACATAAAATGCGTTCAAAAGGAATTACCGGGAAAATAGGCAGATGGATCTACAATTTCCTGACTAACAGAACCCAGTGTGTAATAGTCAACAAAATAAAATCCAGCCCATCAACCGTGAAGAGCTCAGTCCCCCAGGGTACTGTGCTTGCTCCAGTACTTTTTCTCATCCTCATATCGGACATAGACCAGAACACAACCTATATTTAGCACTGTATCATCCTTTGCAGATGACACTAGGATTTTCATGAGAGTTGGCAACATAGAGGACACGGCAAACCTCCAATCAGATGTAGATCAGGTCTTTCTATGGGCTACAGAAAATAATATGGTGCTTAACGAGGATAAGTTTCAGCTCATGCGCTATGGAAAAATTGAAAATATAAAAACAGAAACCACGTACAAAACTCAGGCAAATCATAACATAGAACGAAAAGGCAATGTAAAGGATCTGGGTGTACTCATGTCGGAAGACCTTACCTTTAAAGAACACAATAAAGTAGCCGTCACAACTGCAAGAAAAATGACAGGTTGGATAACAAGAACTTTTCACACTAGAGATGCTGTACCGATGACGATACTTTTCAAAACGCTTGTGCTCTCTAGAGTGGAGTACTGCTGCACAATGACAGCCCCTTTCAAAGCTGCTGACCTAGAGAGCGTGCAGAGATCCTTTACTGCTAGAATCCACTCAGTAAAACATCTAAATTACTGGGACCGACTAGAGAGCCTAAATCTGTACTCCCTTGAGCGCAGGCGGGAGAGATACATAATAATTTACACGTGGAAAATAATTGAGGGGCTGGTCCCAAACCTGCACACAGAAATAACACCACATGAAGACATGGCAGGATGTGCAGAATACCCCCGTTGAAAAGCAGAGGTGCAACAGGTACTCTGAGAGAGAACTATCAACATCAGAGGCCCGAGACTGTTCAACACGCTTCCACTACACATAAGGGACATAACTGGCCGACCCCCTTATAGTGTTCAAGAGAGAACTGGATAAACTCCTCCAAAGGATACCTGATCAGCTAGGCGATGTGACTCATACGTCAGGCTGCGAGCAGCCGCTTCCAACAGCCTGGTTGATCAGTCCAGCAACCAGGAGGTCTGGTCGAGGACCGGGCCGCAGGGACGCTAAGCCCCGAAAACACCTCAAGGTAACCCAAGCTTGCGCTTGAGCAAGAGCTTCGACACCACACAATGGTTTCACTGTCTCCGTGCTCACGTCACTATAGTCAGACAAGGACGCAGAGTTCGTTCACTCTACGTCACTAGACGGCCGCTATTTATAGTCAGCATAAACTACCGAATAGACGTGAAGGCAACTATCAGGGAAAAGTGCCAAGCCATTACGACTATATAGCACTGGGAATACTGGAGCTGCCTCGTGTGGACCAATAGGAGCTGTCTCGTGTGGACCAATAGGAGCTGCCTCGTGTGGACCAATAGGAGCTGTCTCGTGTGGACCAATAGGAGCTGCCTCGTGTGGACCAACAGGAGCTGCCTCGTGTGGACCAATAGGAGCTGCCTCGTATGGGCCAATAGGAGCTGCCTCGTGTGGACCAACAGGAGCTGCCTCGTGTGGACCAATAGGAGCTGCCTCGTGTGGACCACTAGGAGCTGTCTCGTGTGGACCAATAGGAGCTGCCTCGTGTGGACCAACAGGAGCTGCCTCGTGTGGACCAATAGGAGCTGCCTCGTATGGGCCAATAGGAGCTGCCTCGTGTGGACCAACAGGAGCTGCCTCGTGTGGACCAATAGGAGCTGCCTCGTGTGGACCAATAGGAGCTGCCTCGTGTGGACCAATAGGAGCTGCCTCGTGTGGACCAATAGGAGCAGACTCGTGTGGACCAATAGGAGCTGCCTCGTGTGGACCAATAGGAGCTGCCTCGTGTGGACCAACAGGAGCTGCCTCGTGTGGGCCAATAGGAGCTGCCTTGTGTGGACCAATAGGAGCTGCCTCGTGTGGACCAATAGGAGCAGACTCGTGTGGACCAATAGGAGCAGACTCGTGTGGACCAATAGGAGCTGCCTCGTGTGGACCAATAGGAGCTGCCTCGTATGGGCCAATAGGAGCAGACTCGTGTGGACCAATAGGAGCTGCCTCGTGTGGACCAATAGGAGCTGCCTCGTGTGGACCAATAGGAGCAGACTCGTGTGGACCAATAGGAGCTGCCTCGTGTGGACCAATAGGAGCAGACTCGTGTGGACCAATAGGAGCTGCCTCGTGTGGACCAATAGGAGCTGCCTCGTGTGGACCAATAGGAGCAGACTCGTGTGGACCAATAGGAGCAGACTCGTGTGGACCAATAGGAGCTGCCTCGTGTGGACCAATAGGAGCTGCCTCGTATGGGCCAATAGGAGCTGCCTCGTGTGGACCAATAGGAGCTGCCTCGTGTGGACCAATAGGAGCAGACTCGTGTGGACCAATAGGAGCTGCCTCGTGTGGACCAATAGGAGCTGCCTCGTGTGGACCAATAGGAGCTGCCTCGTGTGGACCAACAGGAGCTGCCTCGTGTGGACCAATAGGAGCTGCCTCGTGTGGACCAACAGGAGCTGCCTCGTGTGGACCAATAGGAGCTGTCTCGTTTGGACCAATAGGAGCTGTCTCGTGTGGACCAATAGGAGCTGCCTCGTGTGGACCAATAGGAGCTTTGTTTCTGAACCAGGTGTTTCAGAGGGGTGACAGTAGTCATCAGATAAACCTGGCCCCCTGAGAGTAGGAACCCTTGAAACCAACCACGGGTAAACAACGGGTAAGTTATCCAGCAGTCAAGGCACTGCTGGGAGTGTCTGTGGTAACGGTGCTGCTGGGAGTGCCTTTGGTAACGGTGCTGCTGGGAGTACCTTTGGTAACGGTGCTGCTGGGAGTACCTTTGGTAACGGTGCTGCTGGGAGTACCTTTGGTAACGGTGCTGCTGGGAGTGCCTTTGGTAACGGTGCTGCTGGGAGTGCCTTTGGTAACGGTGCTGCTGGGAGTACCTTTGGTAACGGTGCTGCTGGGAGTGTCTGTGGTAACGGTGCTGCTGGGAGTGCCTTTGGTAACGGTGCTGCTGGGAGTACCTTTGGTAACGGTGCTGCTGGGAGTACCTTTGGTAACGGTGCTGCTGGGAGTACCTTTGGTAACGGTGCTGCTGGGAGTGCCTTTGGTAACGGTGCTGCTGGGAGTGCCTTTGGTAACGGTGCTGCTGGGAGTGCCTTTGGTAACGGTGCTGATGGGAGTGCCTTTGGTAACGGTGCTGCTGGGAGTACCTTTGGTAACGGTGCTGCTGGGAGTGCCTTTGGTAACGGTGCTGCTGGGAGTGCCTTTGGTAACGGTACTGCTGGGAGTGTCTGTGGTAACGGTGCTGCTGGGAGTGTCTGTGGTAACGGTGCTGCTGGGAGTGCCTTTGGTAACGGTGCTGCTGGGAGCACCTTTGGTAACGGTGCTGCTGGGAGTGCCTTTGGTAACGGTACTGCTGGGAGTGTCTGTGGTAACGGTGCTGCTGGGAGTGTCTGTGGTAACGGTGCTGCTGGGAGTGTCTTTGGTAACGGTGCTGCTGGGAGCACCTTTGGTAACGGTGCTGCTGGGAGTGTCTTTGGTAACGGTGCTGCTGGGAGCACCTGTGCTAACGGTGCTGCTGGGAGTGTCTTTGGTAACGGTGTTGCTGGGAGTGTCTTTGGTAACGGTGCTGCTGGGAGTGTCTTTGGTAACGGTGCTGCTGGGAGCACCTTTGGTAACGGTGCTGCTGGGAGTGTCTTTGGTAACGGTGCTGCTGGGAGCACCTTTGGTAACGGTGCTGCTGGGAGTGTCTTTGGTAACGGTGCTGCTGGGAGCACCTTTGCTAACGGTGCTGCTGGGAGCACCTTTGCTAACGGTGCTGCTGGGAGTGTCTTTGGTAACGGTGTTGCTGGGAGTGTCTTTGGTAACGGTGCTGCTGGGAGTGTCTTTGGTAACGGTGCTGCTGGGAGTGCCTTTGGTAACGGTGCTGCTGGGAGCACCTTTGGTAACGGTGCTGCTGGGAGTGTCTTTGGTAACGGTGCTGCTGGGAGTGCCTTTGGTAACGGTACTGCTGGGAGTGTCTGTGGTAACGGTGCTGCTGGGAGTGTCTGTGGTAACGGTGCTGCTGGGAGTGCCTTTGGTAACGGTGCTGCTGGGAGTGTGTGGTAACGGTGCTGCTGGGAGTGTGTGGTAACGGTGCTGCTGGGAGTGTGTGGTAACGGTGCTGCTGGGAGTGTGTGGTAACGGTGCTGCTGGGAGTGTCTTTGGTAACGTCACAGTACTATTGTCCCGCCCTCGTTGGTACTCCAGCTCGGTACTTCTGTATCCATGTTGCTGCCCGGCCCAGTTCCCCCCCCCCCTCTCCTTGGCACCACCCCCCCCCAGGTGGCGCCAAGAGAGTGCCAGTGTGGCGCCAGTGACGGTGGCACCGGCACCCCCGCACGTGGACCGCTGCTGACCAACAGATCAACTTGTCCTCAGAGCCGCTGCTGGGGAGTCCTCAACCCCCTCCCCGCCTTCCCATCCCCCGATACAACCCCCTCCCCCCCTTCCCATCCCCCGATACAACCCCCTCCCCCCCCTTCCCATCCCCCGATACAACCCCCTCCCCCCCTTCCCATCCCTCGATACAACCCCCTCCCCCCCCTTCCCATCCCCCGATACAACCACCTCCCCCCTTCCCATCCCCCGCTACAACCCCCTCCCCCCTTCCCCATAATCTCCCCTCCCCTATCCATAATCTCCCCTCCCCTATCCATAATCTCCCCTCCCCTTCCTATAATCTCCCCTACCCATAATCTCCCCTCCCCTTCCTATAATCTCCCCTACCCATAATCTCCCCTCCCCTACCTATAATCTCCCCCTCCCCTACCTATAGTCTCCCCGCCCCTACCTATCATCTCCTCCGCCCCTACCTATAATCTCCCCCTCCCCTACCTATGATCTCCCCCTCCCCTACCTATAATCTCCCCCTCCCCTACCTATAATCTCCCCCTCCCCTATTTATAATCTCCCCCTCCCCTACCTATAATCGTATCCGACACTTCCCCGGATAATTTAATCAAACAAATGCCCCTGTCAGATTAGTTTCTAAACCGGATAAATCCCCCCCCCTCCCGACGTTAACAGCGGATTACCGACTAATCTGCCTACTCTAGACACCAGGTAAGATGACCGAAAATATAATCAACCGTCGACTGGCCAATTAGACCAGATTGGGGCTAATATATGACATCAGACCACTTTGATTCAGCGGCCTCAAAGGGCCCCCACCCTAGCTCACCAGTTGATTAACAGTTGAGAGGCGGGACCAAAGAGCCGAAGCTCAACCTCCCACCCCCTCTGCAGGCATAACTAGGTGAGTACAACTAGATGAGTAGAGCTAAGTAATGTAATATAGTGCTTAGAGAAGTATCGAAAGTTTTCGACAAAGTGTGGGAGAGAAGCCTGAACAAGAATCACACGTCAGAACTAGAGCTTCCTCGCAGATTTACACTGCGGAATTTAAATTTACAAATTTACACTGTAATCTGTAAATTTACAGATTTACACTAATTCACAGGCAGTTAAGAGAACAGCAAAGCTCAGTATCGGCAGTTACTTGGGTCACATAATTGAAATGAAAAGTGGAGTACCACAGGGAACCTGACCCCTCACACACACACTTTTCAACACATACACTGTTCACCTGCCCCTCGCCCCCCCTCCCCCCCTCCCCCCCTCCTCCCCCTCCTCCCCCTCCTCCCCCTCCTCCCCCTCCTCCCCCATCACACGAAATACATCATTTGTGCCGAAGCACGCTTTGCCACAGATTTTGCAAGATCATGTTGCCTGATATGCAATATCATGTTATCTTGTTATCATCATGGCCTGTGTGATCTCCCTCTCGCCTTCACGAGGAAGACGTGGAAGGCTATTCGCCTTATTACGAACATTCATGCATTGATCCTTTTGTTTTAAATTCTTACTAATCATAACTCCCAGATTCGTTTCGCAATCCGACTTCACAATCTCAACACCATCAAGCTCGTATCTTGTAACTCTATCATCATTATCTAGCCTCAGAACTTTACATTTATCAGCATTAAACTGCATCTGCCAATCTTTTGACCATTTCAAAACCCTATTTAGATCAACTTGAAGTGATAGTGAGTCTTCTTCCGTGTTAATTTCCCTCCCGATTTTTGTTTCATCAGCAAATTTGCAAATGTTGCTAATCAAACCTGAATCTAAATCATTAAAATATATTATAAACAACAGAGGACCCAGGACAGAGCCTTGAGGAACTCCACTTACAGCATTATCCACTCTGTTTTAACCCCATTTACACTAACTCTCTGTTGACTTTGGAATTCCCCTGGGAATTTTGCATATGGTGATCATGTCTCCCCGAGCTCTTCTGTCTTCCAGCGACGTGAGGTGCAGTTCACGCAGGCTTTCCTCAGAACTCATGCCTCTTAGTTCTGGAAGTAGTATGGTAGAATACCTCTGAACATTCTCCAGCTTCATGTGAGTGTGCGTGCGCGTGCGTGTGCAAACGATAAATTAACCATATATCACATTATTAACCCCCATGTCAGGTTTTTCTCAGTATTGAGCATCTTAATCTCCACCCATTACCTCCCCCCCCACCGCCCCCAGTACCCAGAGACCACCCACTACCCCCCCCCACCCCCACCACCCCCACCCCACCCCCCCCACCCCAACCCACCCCACCCCACCCCCTCCCTAGTACGCGGACCTTTAATTCATTGACTTTATATTTTAATGTATGAACATTTAAAGACAACATTATGTTTGTTTAATATGTTTCATTATTATAAGTGAGGCTGGCTAGTATGGTGCCTGGCCGGCCACCACCACACTGGCTGGCTAGTATGGTGCCTGGCCGGCCACCACCACACTGGCTGGCTAGTATGGTGCCTGGCCGGCCACCACCACACTGGCTGGCTAGTATGGTGCCTGGCCAGCCACCACCACTCTGGCTGGCTAGTATGGTGCCTGGCCAGCCACCACCACTCTGGCTGGCTAGTATGGTGCCTGGCCAGCCACCACCACTCTGGCTGGCTAGTATGGTGCCTGGCCCGCCACCACACTGGCTGGCTAGTATGGTGCCTGGCCCGCCACCACCACACTGGCTGGCTAGTATGGTGCCTGGCCGGCCACCACCACACTGGCTGGCTAGTATGGTGCCTGGCCCGCCACCACCACACTGGCTGGCTAGTATGGTGCCTGGCCAGCCACCACCACACTGGCTGGCTAGTATGGTGCCTGGCCCGCCACCACCACACTGGCTGGCTAGTATGGTGCCTGGCCAGCCACCACCACACTGGCTGGCTAGTATGGTGCCTGGCCCGCCACCACACTGGCTGGCTAGTATGGTGCCTGGCCCGCCACCACCACACTGGCTGGCTAGTATGGTGCCTGGCCAGCCACCACACTGGCTGGCTAGTATGGTGCCTGGCCAGCCACCACACTGGCTGGCTAGTATGGTGCCTGGCCAGCCACCACACTGGCTGGCTAGTATGGTGCCTGGCCAGCCACCACACTGGCTGGCTAGTATGGTGCCTGCCGGCCACCACCACACTGGCTGGCTAGTATGGTGCTTGGCCCGCCACCACCACACTGGCTGGCTAGTATGGTGCCTGGCCAGCCACCACCACACTGGCTGGCTAGTATGGTGTCTGGCCAGCCACCACACTGGCTGGCTAGTATGGTGCCTGGCCAGCCACCACCACACTGGCTGGCTAGTATGGTGCCTGGCCCGCCACCACACTGGCTGGCTAGTATGGTGCCTGGCCAGCCACCACCACACTGGCTGGCTAGTATGGTGCCTGGCCCGCCACCACCACACTGGCTGGCTAGTATGGTGCCTGGCCCGCCACCACCACACTGGCTGGCTAGTATGGTGCCTGGCCCGCCACCACACTGGCTGGCTAGTATGGTGCCTGGCCAGCCACCACCACACTGGCTGGCTAGTATGGTGCCTGGCCAGCCACCACACTGGCTGGCTAGTATGGTGCCTGGCCAGCCACCACCACACTGGCTGGCTAGTATGGTGCCTGGCCGGCCACCACCACACTGGCTGGCTAGTATGGTGCCTGGCCCGCCACCACCACACTGGCTGGCTAGTATGGTGCTTGGCCCGCCACCACCACACTGGCTGGCTAGTATGGTGCTTGGCCCGCCACCACCACACTGGCTGGCTAGTATGGTGCCTGGCCGGCCACCACCACACTGGCTGGCTAGTATGGTGCCTGGCCCGCCACCACCACACTGGCTGGCTAGTATGGTGCCTGGCCGGCCACCACCACAATGGCTGGCTAGTATGGTGCCTGGCCGGCCACCACACTGGCTGGCTAGTATGGTGCTTGGCCCGCCACCACCACACTGGCTGGCTAGTATGGTGCCTGGCCGGCCACCACACTGGCTGGCTAGTATGGTGCTTGGCCCGCCACCACCACTCTGGCTGGCTAGTATGGTGCCTGGCCCGCCACCACACTGGCTGGCTAGTATGGTGCTTGGCCCGCCACCACCACACTGGCTGGCTAGTATGGTGCCTGGCCAGCCACCACCACTCTGGCTGGCTAGTATGGTGCCTGGCCAGCCACCACCACTCTGGCTGGCTAGTATGGTGCCTGGCCCGCCACCACCACACTGGCTGGCTAGTATGGTGCCTGGCCCGCCACCACCACACTGGCTGGCTAGTATGGTGCCTGGCCCGCCACCACCACACTGGCTGGCTAGTATGGTGCTTGGCCCGCCACCACCACACTGGCTGGCTAGTATGGTGCCTGGCCCGCCACCACCACACTGGCTGGCTAGTATGGTGCCTGGCCCGCCACCACCACACTGGCTGGCTAGTATGGTGCCTGGCCAGCCACCACCACTCTGGCTGGCTAGTATGGTGCTTGGCCCGCCACCACACTGGCTGGCTAGTATGGTGCCTGGCCGGCCACCACCACACTGGCTGGCTAGTATGGTGCCTGGCCAGCCACCACCACACTGGCTGGCTAGTATGGTGCCTGGCCCGCCACCACCACACTGGCTGGCTAGTATGGTGCCTGGCCAGCCACCACCACACTGGCTGGCTAGTATGGTGCCTGGCCAGCCACCACCACTCTGGCTGGCTAGTATGGTGCCTGGCCCGCCACCACCACACTGGCTGGCTAGTATGGTGCCTGGCCAGCCACCACCACTCTGGCTGGCTAGTATGGTGCCTGGCCCGCCACCACACTGGCTGGCTAGTATGGTGCCTGGCCCGCCACCACACTGGCTGGCTAGTATGGTGCCTGGCCCGCCACCACACTGGCTGGCTAGTATGGTGCCTGGCCGGCCACCACCACTCTGGCTGGCTAGTATGGTGCCTGGCCCGCCACCACACTGGCTGGCTAGTATGGTGCCTGGCCGGCCACCACACTGGCTGGCTAGTATGGTGCTTGGCCCGCCACCACCACACTGGCTGGCTAGTATGGTGCCTAGCCAGCCACCACCACTCTGGCTGGCTAGTATGGTGCCTGGCCCGCCACCACACTGGCTGGCTAGTATGGTGCCTGGCCGGCCACCACACTGGCTGGCTAGTATGGTGCCTGGCCCGCCACCACACTGGCTGGCTAGTATGGTGCCTGGCCGGCCACCACCACTCTGGCTGGCTAGTATGGTGCCTGGCCCGCCACCACACTGGCTGGCTAGTATGGTGCCTGGCCGGTCACCACACTGGCTGGCTAGTATGGTGCTTGGCCCGCCACCACCACACTGGCTGGCTAGTATGGTGCCTGGCCCGCCACCACACTGGCTGGCTAATATGGTGCTTGGCCCCCCACCACCACACTGGCTGGCAAGTATGGTGCCTGGCCCGCCACCACACTGGCTGGCTAGTATGGTGCTTGGCCCGCCACCACCACACTGGCAGGCAAGTATGGTGCCTGGCCCGCCACCACACTGGCTGGCTAGTATGGTGCCTGGCCCGCCACCACCACACTGGCTGGCAAGTATGGTGCATGGCCCGCCACCACACTGGCTGGCTAGTATGGTGCCTGGCCCGCCACCACACTGGCTGGGTAGTATGGTGCTTGGCCCGCCACCACCACACTGGCTGGCAAGTATGGTGCCTGGCCCGCCACCACCACACTGGCTGGCTAGTATGGTGCTTGGCCCGCCACCACACTGGCTGGCTAGTATGGTGCCTGGCCCGCCACCACCACACTGGCTGGCTAGTATGGTGCCTGGCCCACCACCACACTGGCTGGCTAGTATGGTGCCTGGCCCGCCACCACCACACTGGCTGGCAAGTATGGTGCCTGGCCCGCCACCACCACACTGGCTGGCTAGTATGGTGCCTGGCCCGCCACCACCACACTGGCTGTCTAGTATGGTGCTTGGCCCGCCACCACACTGGCCGGCTAGTATGGTGCCTGGCCCGCCACCACCACACTGGCTGGCAAGTATGGTGCCTGGCCCGCCACCACCACACTGGCTGGCAAGTATGGTGCCTGGCCCGCCACCACCACACTGGCTGGCTAGTATGGTGCTTGGCCCTCCACCACCACACACTAGCTAGTATGGTGTTTGGCCCGCCACCATCACACTGGCTGGCTAGTATGGTGCCTGGCCCGCCACCACCACACTGGCTGGCTAGTATGGTGCTTGGCCCGCCACCACCACACTGGCTGGCTAGTATGGTGCCTGGCCCGCCACCACCACACTGGCTGGCTAGTATGGTGCCTGGCCCTCCACCACCACACACTAGCCAGTATGGTGCTTGGCCCTCCACCACCACACACTAGCCAGTATTGTGCTGGCCCGCCACCACACACTAGCTAGTATGGTGCTGGCCCACCACCACACACTAGCCAGTATGGTGCTGGCCCACCACCACACACTAGTCAGTATTGTGCTGGCCCACCACCACACACTAGCTAGTATGGTGCTGGCCCACCACCACACACTAGCCAGTATGGTGCTGGCCCAGCACCACACACTAGCTAGTATGGTGCTGGCCCACCACCACACACTAGCCAGTATTGTGCTGGCCCACCACCACACACTAGCCAGTATTGTGCTGGCCCACCACCACACACTAGCCAGTATGGTGCTGGCCCACCACCACACACTAGCCAGTATGGTGCTGGCCCACCACCACACACTAGCCAGTATGGTGCTGGCCCGCCACCACACACTAGCCAGTATGGTGTTGGCCCACCACCACACACTAGCCAGTATGGTGTTGGCCCACCACTACACACTAGCTAGTATGGTGCTTGGCCCTCCACCACCAACCACTAGCAAGTATGGTGTTTGGCCCGCCACCACCACACTGGCTGGCTAGTATGGTGCTTGGCCCGCCACCACCACACACTAGCCAGTATGGTGCTGGCCCACCACCACACACTAGCCAGTATGGTGCTGGCCCGCCACCACACACTAGCCAGTATGGTGTTGGCCCACCACCACACACTAGCCAGTATGGTGTTGGCCCACCACCACACACTAGCCAGTATGGTGCTGGCCCATCACCACACACTAGCCAGTATGGTGCTGGCCCACCACCACCACACTAGCTTGTATGGTGTTGGCCCACCACCATACACTAGCTAGTATGGTGTTGGCCCACCACCACACACTAGCTAGTATGGTGTTGGCCCACCACCACACACTAGCTAGTATGGTGTTGGCCCACCACCACACACTAGCTAGTATGGTGCTGGCCCACCACCACACACTAGCTAGTATGGTGTTGGCCCGCCACACACACTAGCTAGTATGGTGTTGGCCCACCACCACACACTAGCTAGTATGGTGCTGGCCCACCACCACACACTAGCTAGTATGGTGCTGGCCCACCACCACACACTAGCCAGTATGGTGCTGGCCCACCACCACACACTAGCCAGTATGGTGCTGGCCCACCACCACCACACTAGCTAGTATGGTGTTGGCCCACCACCACACACTAGCTAGTATGGTGTTGGCCCACCACCACACACTAGCTAGTATGGTGCTGGCCCACCACCACACACTAGCTAGTATGGTGTTGGCCCACCACCACACACTAGCCAGTATGGTGCTGGCCCGCCACCACACACTAGCTAGTATGGTGTTGGCCCACCACCACACACTAGCTAGTATGGTGCTGGCCCACCACCACACACTAGCCAGTATGGTGCTGGCCCGCCACCACACACTAGCCAGTATGGTGTTGGCCCACCACCACACACTAGCTAGTATGGTGCTGGCCCACCACCACACACTAGCCAGTATGGTGTTGGCCCACCACCACACACTAGCCAGTATGGTGCTGGCCCGCCACCACCACACTAGCTAGTATGGTGTTGGCCCACCACCACACACTAGCTAGTATGGTGTTGGCCCACCACCACACACTAGCTAGTATGGTGCTGGCCCACCACCACACACTAGCTAGTATGGTGTTGGCCCACCACCACACACTAGCCAGTATGGTGCTGGCCCGCCACCACACACTAGCTAGTATGGTGCTGGCCCACCACCACACACTAGCCAGTATGGTGCTGGCCCACCACCACACACTAGCCAGTATGGTGCTTGCCCGCCACCACCACACTAGCTAGTATGGTGCTTGCCCGCCACCACCACACTAGCCAGTATGGTGCTGGCCCGCCACCACCACACTAGCCAGTATGGTGCTGGCCCACCCCCACACACTAGCCAGTATGGTGCTGGCCCACCACCACACACTAGCCAGTATGGTGCTGGCCCGCCACCACACACTAGCCAGTATGGTGCTGACCCGCCACCACACACTAGCTAGTATGGTGCTGGCCCACCACCACACACTAGCCAGTATGCTGTTGGCCCACCACCACACACTAGCCAGTATGGTGCTGGCCCACCACCACACACTAGCCAGTATGGTGCTGGCCCACCACCACACACTAGCCAGTATGGTGCTGGCCCGCCACTACATACCAGCTAGTATGGTGCTGGCCCACCACCACACACTAGCTAGTATGGTGCTGGCCCGCCGCCACACACTAGCCAGTATGGTGCTGGCCCACCACGACACACTAGCCAGTATGGTGCTGGCCCACCACCACACACTAGCTAGTATGGTGCTGGCCCGCCGCCACACACTAGCTAGTATGGTGCTGGCCCGCCGCCACACACCAGCTAGTATGGTGCTGGCCCACCACCACACACTAGCTAGTATGGTGCTGGCCCGCCGCCACACACTAGCTAGTATGGTGTTGGCCCGCCACCACACACTAGCTAGTATGGTGTGGGCCCGCCACCACACACCAGCTAGTATGGTGTTGGCCCTCCACCACACACTAGCTAGTATGGTGCTGGCCCACCACCACACACTAGCCAGTATGGTGCTGGTCCACCACCACACACTAGCCAGTATGGTGCTGGCCCACCACCACACACTAGCCAGTATGGTGCTGGCCCACCACCACACACTAGCCAGTATGGTGCTGGTCCACCACCACACACTAGCCAGTATGGTGCTGGTCCACCACCACACACCAGCTAGTATGGTGCTGGCCCACCACCACACACTAGCCAGTATGGTGCTGGCCCGCCACCACACACTAGCCAGTATGATGCTGGCCCGCCACCACACACTAGCCAGTATGGTGCTGGCCCGCCACCACACACTAGCCAGTATGGTGCTGGCCCGCCACCACACACTAGCCAGTATGGTGCTGGCCCGCCACCACCACACTAGCTAGTATGGTGCTGGCCCACCACCACACACTAGCCAGTATGGTGCTGGTCCACCACCACACACCAGCTAGTATGGTGCTGGCCCACCACCACACACTAGCCAGTATGGTGCTGGCCCACCACCACACACTAGCCAGTATGGTGCTGGCCCGCCACCACACACTAGCCAGTATGGTGCTGGCCCGCCACCACACACTAGCCAGTATGGTGCTGGCCCACCACCACACACTAGCCAGTATGGTGCTGGCCCACCACCACACACCAGCTAGTATGGTGCTGGCCCACCACCACACACTAGCCAGTATGGTGCTGGCCCACCACCACACACTAGCCAGTATGGTGCTGGCCCACCACCACACACTAGCCAGTATGGTGCTGGCTCGCCACCACACACTAGCCAGTATGGTGCTGGCCCACCACCACACACTAGCTGGGACACTGACACACTGGTGAGATGTGGCCCGTTGCCAAAATGAACACACATGCGGATACATACATACCGTCTGTGAATACATGTGTTGCGGCTAACTTTGGATGACTTGCTCTTGTTCGGCCACAGGTGTGTACGTGTAGTGCACACCTGTCGCAAACAGGTGTTGTTAACCACAGGTGTTTTCTGCTCTTGAAAAGGGCAGGTGTATAATACAGTTACTAAAGTACAGGTGTAGTATGCACATGACACTTTGTATGAGGAGAGTGCAGGTGCGGTGGTCATTCATGGTGTATAGACGTGGTGTGTGCACTCATGTGCGGGAAACAGGTGTCATGCAGAGTGAAGGCCAAGGAAAGCTATGAACATGTGCGGGAAACAGGTGCTAGGCAGAGAGAGTGAAGGCCGGGGGGGGGGTGAAAGAGCACATGTACAGAGTTCTGGAGGCGGCGGTGGCGCCAGTGTGGCTGAGGGGAGGCCCCGCTGGTGGTGCCAACGCTACAGGGGTTGATGACGGGGTCTTCACCCCCTTCAGCGCCCCTGGCGGTGAAGGGCGCTGCTCTCAGCACACGCTGGGGCTCTCCGCCCCCCAGCCAGCACCCACACATGCACCCAGGAAACGAGCGCTGGAGACGTTGTGGTGGAAAAAAGGTTGGTTAAAGCTCGGTTGGGTTGGTTTGTAACCTCTGTGTGGTGGGGGGCCTTGCCTTCGTCAAGGTCCTCGGACCAGGGTCAAGCTACATACACCGCCAGCTGTTGCCACCCTCACCACTACGGCTTGGTGAATGGTGTGTGTGTAAGCGGAGCCCCGCCCTGCTATATATTTTATTTAAGTTTGTGTAGAGAAAGGGAGAGGTTGGAGCTGTGGGGAGTGTGAAGGCGCCTCCCCCGCCTCACACACTCGCTGCTCCCGCAACCAAATGTTCCCAACATCCAGCTTTGATTATTAGTTTTTCTCCATTTATCCCTGGCAGTTTTTCATTCTCGTTTTTCTTAAATAATTTTCATTTCAGGTATTTAAAGTATTTTTCCAAAAAGGACACCCCAGCGCCGAACTGTGTCATCACCTTGTATATATATACCTGAGTATGTATGTATGTATTTTATATATAGATATATAATGTGAGCCTCGCCAGTGACCGACAGCCTCACCAGTACCTGAATTGTACCTGGTTGATACCTGGTTGATGGGGTTCTGGGAGTTCTTCTGCTTCCCAAGCCCGGCCCGAGGCCAGGCTTGACTTGTGAGAGTTTGGTCCACCAGGCTGTTGCTTGGAGCGGCCCGCAGGCCCACATACTCACCACAGCCCGGTTGGTCCGGCACTCCTTGAAGAAAATGATCTAATTTCCTCTTGAAGATGTCCACGGTTGTTCCGGCAATATTTCTTATGCTCGCTGGGAGGACGTTGAACAACCGCGGACCTCTGATGTTTATACAGTGTTCTCTGATTGTGCCTATGGCACCTCTGCTCATCACTGGTTCTATTCTGCATTTTCTTCCATATCGTTCACTCCAGTACGTTGTTATTTTACTGTGTAGATTAAGGACCTGGCCCTCCAGTATTTTCCAGGTGTATATTATTTGGTATCTCTCTCGTCTCCTTTCTAGTGAGTACATTTGGAGAGCTTTGAGACGATCCCAATAATTTAGGTGCTTTATCGCATCTATGTATGTTATACATAGACGCGTATATATTCTCTGTATTCCTTTCCTCCCCCCCTTCCCCCCACTGAGTGGTGAAAGGAGGGTGTAGCCGGCCACAGAGGGGATGTAGTGTGAGGATGGAGGGTGTAGCCGGCCACAGAGGGGGTGTAGTGTGAGGATGGAGGGTGTAGCCGGCCACAGAGGGGGTGTAGTGTGGGGATGGAGGGTGTAGCCGGCCACAGAGGGGGTGTAGTGTGGGGATGGAGGGTGTAGCCGGCCACAGAGGGGGTGTAGTGTGAGGATGGAGAGTGTAGCCGGCCACAGAGGGGGTGTAGTGTGAGGATGGAGGGTGTAGCCGGCCACAGGGGGGTGTAGTGTGAGGATGGAGGGTGTAGCCGGCCACAGAGGGGGTGTAGTGTGAGGATGGAGGGTGTAGCCGGCCACAGAGGGGGGGTGTAGTGTGGGGGATGGAGGGTGTAGCCGGCCACAGAGGGGGTGTAGTGTGAGGATGGAGGGTGTAGCCGGCCACAGAGGGGGTGTAGTGTGAGGATGGAGGGTGTAGCCGGCCACAGAGGGGGTGTAGTGTGAGGATGGAGGGTGTAGCCGGCCACAGAGGGGGTGTAGTGTGAGGATGGAGGGTGTAGCCGGCCACAGAGGGGGTGTAGTGTGAGGATGGAGGGTGTAGCCGGCCACAGAGGGGGTGTAGTGTGAGGATGGAGGGTGTAGCCGGCCACAGGGGGGTGAAGTGTGAGGATGGAGGGTGTAGCCGGCCACAGAGGGGGTGTAGTGTGAGGATGGAGGGTGTAGCCGGCCACAGAGGGGGTGTAGTGTGGGGATGGAGGGTGTAGCCGGCCACAGAGGGGGTGTAGTGTGGGGATGGAGGGTGTAGCCGGCCACAGGGGGGTGTAGTGTGGGGATGGAGGGTGTAGTCGGCCACAGAGGGGGTGTAGTGTGGGGATGGAGGGTGTAGTCGGCCACAGAGGGGGTGTAGTGTGGGGATGGAGGGTGTAGTCGGCCACAGAGGGGGTATAGTGTGAGGATGGAGGGTGTAGTCGGCCACAGAGGGGGTGTAGTGTGAGGATGGAGGGTGTAGCCGGATGGGTCATATACACAAATGAAGACTCAAAATATAGTTTGCAATTTGACGGTCATGGTATGGGAACACAACGTAGTCGACGCAGTGCTCCAGCTCTTGGGCCCCGACAACTACCACCACCATAATATCAATGATTCGTGTGCAAAATATTCCAACCTGGAATATCTTGATGTTTAACGTTCCTGTTTCGCTCTCCCAGAACACTTACTTTTAACAATGTTACTTAACAGGAAGTAATATACAACGTGAAGTAATTACTAGGCTCCAGGAACCTTGTACCGCACGGTGTGTCAAACGTCCTGGTGGTCACCCCTTCTATATGTGGCCCGTGGTCCACATGTGGGGCCCCACCCTTCTATATGTGGCCCGTGGACCACATGTGGGGCCCTTACCCTTCTATATGTGGCCCGTGGTCCACATGTGGGCCCCTCACCCTTCTATATGTGGCCCGTGGTCCACTTGTGGGGCCCCACCCTTCTATATGCGGCTCGTGGTCCACATGTGGGGCCCCACCCTTCTATCTGCGGCTCGTGGTCCACATGTGGGGCCCCACCCTTCTATATGTGGCCCGTGGTCCACTTGTGGGGCCCTTACCCTTCTATATGTGGCCCGTGGTCCACTTGTGGGGCCCTTACCCTTCTATATGTGGCCCGTGGTCCACATGTGGGGCCCCACCCTTCTATATGTGGCCCGTGGTCCACATGTGGGCCCCTCACCCTTCTATATGTGGCCCGTGGTCCACATGTGGGGCCCTTACCCTTCTATATGTGGCCCGTGGTCCACATGTGGGGTCCTCACCCTGCTATATGTGGCCCGTGGTCCACATGTTGGGGCCCTCACCCTTCTATATGTGGCCTGTGGTCCACATGTGGGGCCCCACCCTTCTATATGTGGCCCGTGGTCCACATGTGGGGCCCTTACCCTTCTATATGTGGCCCGTTGTCCACATGTGAATCCTCACCCTTCTATATGTGGCCCATGGTCCACATGTGGGGCCCTCACCCTTCTATATGTGGCCCGTGGTCAACATGTGGCCCCTCACCCTTCTATACGTGGCCCATGGTCCACATGTGGCCCCTCACCCTTCTATATGTGGCCCGTGGTCCACATGTGGGGCCCTCACCCTTCTATATGTGGCCCGTGGTCAACATGTGGCCCCTCACCCTTCTATATGTGGCCCGTGGTCCACATGTGGGGCCCTCACCCTTCTATATGTGGCCCGTGGTCCACATGTGGGGCCCTCACCCTTCTATATGTGGCCGTGGTCCACATGTGGGGCCCTCACCCTTCTATATGTGGCCCGTGGTCCACATGTGGGGCCCTCACCCTTCTATATGTGGCCGTGGTCCACATGTGGGGCCCTCACCCTTCTATATGTGGCCCGTGGTCCACATGTGGGGCCCTCACCCTTCTATATGTGGCCGTGGTCCACATGTGGGGCCCTCACCCTTCTATATGTGGCCCGTGGTCCACATGTGGGGCCCTCACCCTTCTATATGTGGCCGTGGTCCACATGTGGGGCCCTCACCCTTCTATATGTGGCCCGTGGTCCACATGTGGGGCCCTCACCCTTCTATATGCGGCCCGTGGTCCACATGTGGGGCCCTCACCCTTCTATATGTGGCCCGTGGTCCACATGTGGACCCCCACCCTTCTATATGTGGCCCGTGGACCACATGTGGACCCCCACCCTTCTATATGTGGCCCCTATATGTAGCCCGCGGTCCACTAGCCCGTTCAGCCATACCTTAAACACAAGTAACAGTTTAAATAAAAAAAAAACTGCCTAGTTATTGGCATACTGCCATCCTCGCCTGCCGTGTCCAGTCAGAGAGTGACTGGTGGCACAGGGATGAACAATGAATACTTGTCAACGATGTCATTATCAAGGCTGAACCTCAGACAAGCACAAAGTCTTAACCCCAGACACTTGAACTGCTCCTCTTTTTGGGGGGGAAGACACCTTAACACCTCTCACGAACTATCGGGTACTGGATGGTTAGGTCAGGGCGGCGCACGCCAACTGTGGGGTGGAATATAGATATTTTATGACACAGAAAGGTAAGGATTAGCGTATTAGCGTGAGTGTATAGGTAACACTCTTCAGCTTGATATAATTGAATTCTAGGGCGATTGGGAGACCGATGTTGGAAGTAATCCACAGGAGACCAACTGTGACCCCAGGATTGGGAGATGGGTCACTAGTAAGCTTAGTGACTGGTAGTGGGAAGCTTGGAGAGAGCGGTGGGAAGTGTAACACCCCAGCCGGGTGGCTGGGCAGGACCTGGGTACACGTGCACCAGGGGGCATCTGGGGTACACCCACAGGGCTGTGTCCTTGAGGGTAGAGCAGCAGGGTATATACAGTGACCTTGGGCAGGCTCGCCCGGCGCTGGTGTCTTATATGTGTGTGTGTAACCTTCCTTCTGGAGCAGTTATCCTCCAGAAGGAAGGACCTCGAGGCTCGTGTGTACGAGTGGGACTCGTTCATAGTCCAGAACTCTGTGCACGTGAGGACTCCGGTGCTTGAGATAATCGGAGCGATGTAATTTGCATCCATTAGCTATGTACTCGGCTAACGGAGCCATGTTTAGTGCATTCATCCATGTTTCTCTTAGTGGAATACTATCTAGTGGTCACGTTAGCCACTCCACGTCCACTAACGACAGACACCACAATGTTTTCAAACTTTACTTGAATGATGTGGAGTGCATGGAAAAGATTGTATTACACGTCTTAGGGTGGTGTTATAACCGTAAACATCTTGAAGGTATACTGCATCAACAGGAGCAACTTTAGGAACTAAATAGATTATTTACGTGCACAGAAACACTAGATATTATTGCACTAATAGAAAGATGGATGAATGCAGTAAAGATGGCTCTCTTAGCTGAATACATAACTAATGGATGCAAATTACTTCGCAGTGATTGAATAGACAAGAAACGGGAGTAGCAATATGGATGTAAGAGAACATTGTAAATGTAGTATCAAGGCGGGAATTAAAAGTGAACCCCACATAGACACTGTTTGTGAATAATTAATTGAAAAAATTGCAGCCTAATATTATAGTTAGAATTATATATACTAGTTATATGTCGGCCACCAAACAGAATGGAAAAAAGTCATATAATGCCAGGGGTGTGTAAGGAAGCAAGGCCTGACAATGCTTGTCTAATAGGTGACTTATATCCTAGTAGAATATACTGGAGTATTAAAGCAGTTAATGCATAGAGGCAAACGAATTTTAAGCAATGGTGGACGACTGCCTTCTAAAACAGTATATTATTGAACCAAGACGAGAAAACACCACATTAGACCTCGTACTAGCTGTCAGGGACACACTAGTAAACGCCATACCAATCAGGAGCATGCTAGGCAGCACCCATCATAAGGAAATAAGATTTAAGTTAGTGTGGGCAAAATTTTGTGAGAACTCGGTAACGGGTTTACAGATTCCTGTACGGCAAAGTTTGAGGAACTGAGAAGTTTCTTTGGGGAGATAGATTGGGTGGAACTGAACACGGGGGGAGGGGGGGGGGTGGCTTGTCTAGGGACGTGGCACAAGTCCGGGAGGGGGGGGGGGTGGACTGTCCTGGGGCGTGACGTGAGTCCAAGGGTGGACTGTCCTGGGGCGTGACGTGAGTCCAGGGGTGGACTGTCCTGGGGCGTGACGTGAGTCCGGGGGGTGGACTGTCCTGGGGCGTGACGTGAGTCCGGGGGTGGACTGTCCTGGGGCGTGACGTGAGTCCGGGGGTGGACTGTCCTGGGGCGTGACGTGAGTCCGGGGGTGGACTGTCCTGGGGCGTGACGTGAGTCCAAGGGTGGACTGTCCTGGGGCGTGACACAAGTCCGGGGGGTGGACTGTCCTGGGGCGTGACGTGAGTCCAGGGGTGGACTGTCCTGGGGCGTGACGTGAGTCCAAGGGTGGACTGTCCTGGGGCGTGACGTGAGTCCAAGGGTGGACTGTCCTGGGGCGTGACGTGAGTCCAAGGGTGGACTGTCCTGGGGCGTGACGTGAGTCCAAGGGTGGACTGTCCTGGGGCGTGACGTGAGTCCAGGGGTGGACTGTCCTGGGGCGTGACGTGAGTCCGGGGGTGGACTGTCCTGGGGCGTGACGTGAGTCCGGGGGTGGACTGTCCTGGGGCGTGACGTGAGTCCAAGGGTGGACTGTCCTGGGGCGTGACACAAGTCCGGGGGGTGGACTGTCCTGGGGCGTGACGTGAGTCCAGGGGTGGACTGTCCTGGGGCGTGACGTGAGTCCAGGGGTGGACTGTCCTGGGGCGTGACGTGAGTCCAAGGGTGGACTGTCCTGGGGCGTGACGTGAGTCCAAGGGTGGACTGTCCTGGGGCGTGACGTGAGTCCAGGGGTGGACTGTCCTGGGGCGTGACGTGAGTCCAAGGGTGGACTGTCCTGGGGCGTGACGTGAGTCCAAGGGTGGACTGTCCTGGGGCGTGACGTGAGTCCAAGGGTGGACTGTCCTGGGGCGTGACGTGAGTCCAAGGGTGGACTGTCCTGGGGCGTGACGTGAGTCCAAGGGTGGACTGTCCTGGGGCGTGACGTGAGTCCAAGGGTGGACTGTCCTGGGGCGTGACGTGAGTCCCGGGGTGGACTGTCCTGGGGCGTGACGTGAGTCCAGGGGTGGACTGTCCTGGGGCGTGACGTGAGTCCAGGGGTGGACTGTCCTGGGGCGTGACGTGAGTCCAAGGGTGGAATGTCCTGGGGCGTGACGTGAGTCCAAGGGTGGACTGTCCTGGGGCGTGTCGTGAGTCCGGGGGTGGACTGTCCTGGGGCGTGACACAAGTCCGGGGGGTATGGACTGTCCTAGGGCGTGACACAAGTCCGGGGGTGGACTGTCCTGGGGCGTGACACAAGTCCGAGGGTGGACTGTCCTGGGGCGTGACACAAGTCCGCGGGTGGACTGTCCTGGGGCGTGACACAAGTCCGGGGGTGGACTGTCCTGGGGCGTGACACAAGTCCGGGGGTGGACTGTCCTGGGGCGTGACACAAGTCCGGGGGTGGACTGTCCTGGGGCGTGACACAAGTCCGGGGGTGGACTGTCCTGGGGCGTGACACAAGTCCGGGGGTGGACTGTCCTGGGGCGGGACACGAGTCCGCGGGTGGGTGACATGGCAGTGAATTTCGATTCGCCTTCAATCTACAACTCATTCAAATGTTGTTTAATTAGAAGAAATATTAACGCCACAAAATAGATAACCACGGGTCTAAACATCTTACTAGAACTAATAATGCTATATATAACCAGATTAACAGAGGGGAAGATAATCTAGAACAACGGTTCGAGGACTCACGATGGACTCTCGATACCAAGCAGGTATCAAGCAGGTTCATCAGTTTGTCAACAACGGTTAAGAATGATTTTGGAACAGCAAACAAACTAATTGCTTGAACCGATAAAAGCAAAAGCCATTCGCCGACATTTAAAAACATAAATTAATCAAGGACTCTCAACTTGGTTGTAAATAAAGGGATGGTTATCTTGAGGTTATCTTGAGGTTATCTTGAGGTGATCTTGAGGTTATCTTGAGGTTATCCTGAGATGATTTCGGGGCTTAGCGTCCCTGCGGCCCAGTCCTCGACCAGGCTTCCTTTTTGTTACGTCCCCCAGGAAGCAGCCTGTAGCAGCTGTCTAACTCCCAGGTACCTATTTACTGCTAGGTGAACAGGTGCATTAGGCAGAAAGAAATTCTGCCCATTTGTTTCCGCCTCCGCTGGGGATTGAACCCGGAACCTCAGGACTACGAATCCGAAGCGCTGTCCACTCAGCTGTCAGGCCTTTTCAGGGTCAGGTTTCTTCATATTTTGACAAATTTACTCTCATACTTTTCCGCGTATTAGAGGCAGTTGATTATGGAAAAGGGAACTATCAGGGGAAAGCGCCAGGTCATCACGACTATATAGCACTGGGACGGGGTCAGGATAAGGATTTGGGATGGGACGGAGGGAAAGGAATGGTGCCCAACCGCTTGGACGGTCTGATTATGGAAACAATTATGAGGTTGTGTACACGGACTTTAGCCAAGGTTTTGATGCTGTGCCTCACGAAGACTGGTTAAAAAGGTCAAGACTCGGGGGTACTGCGGGTGCTATCCTAACGAAAAAGATAGATATATATAGATATATATATATATAAATATATATATATATATATATATATATATATATATATATATATATATATATATATATATATATATATATATATATATATATATATATATTTTATTAAATATGACCGAAAAAGTAAGATTAATAATTCTAACACGAATTTTCTCAATCTTTCGTACATTATGCTTCACTGTTGGAGGTAAATCAAAAATCACTTCTCCAAAATTCATTTTTATTTCTAGTCTGACGCGACACGGGCGCGTTTCGTAAAACTTATTACATTTTCAAAGACTTCACAAATACACAACTGATTAGAACTTGCGTTTCCCTGATTTTATATCTACATTTGAGTGAGGTGGGAAGGGTGATGTGGCATTACATTTGAGTGAGGTGGGAAGGATGATGTGGCATTAGAGAATATTAATAGGGTATTAAAAGTATCAACACAAGACAGAACACGAAACAATGGATATTGAATAGAAGTGTTTGTAGAAAGCCTATTGGTCCATATTTCTTGATGCTTCTATATTGGAGCGGAGTCTTGAGGTGGGTAGAATATAGTTGTGTCCCACCTCAAGACACTCTCTCTCTCAGGGCACACTCAGGCTGAGGTGCATGAATGAATGAGTGCGCCAGTGAGTGAAGAGTTGACTCATAACTCAGGTGTTGGGTGAGGTGATGGTGGGACGGCATGGAGGTGGAGCAGGCGCTGGTGGACGGGTGTAGACGGCACGGAGGTGGAGCAGGCGCTGGTGGACGGGTGTAGACGGCACGGAGGTGGAGCAGACGCTGGTGGACGGGTGTAGACGGCACGGAGGTGGAGCAGGCGCTGGTGGACGGGTGTAGACAGGTTAGCGGGTACTCCTGATGTTATGGAAGTCAGGATGTAGTCAAGACAGGGGAGACGGGGTGCGGTGGA
The DNA here is from genome assembly GCF_040958095.1 of Procambarus clarkii. Lineage (NCBI taxonomy): Eukaryota > Metazoa > Arthropoda > Malacostraca > Decapoda > Cambaridae > Procambarus > Procambarus clarkii. Next base: position 13,138,065 of record NC_091216.1, on the reverse strand, counting down.
GGCCGTCTGGACACTGTGTGTTCGAATGACAACGCACTCTCCCCACCCCCAGCGTTGCCTGCACGCACACGCACACGCACGCGCACACACACACACACACACACACACACACACACACACACACACACACACACACACACACACACACACACACACACACACACAATGATTCTGAAAGGAATTGATAGGGTTGATAAAGACAGGCTATTTATCACAAGGGGCACACGCACAAGGGGACACAGGTGGAAACTGAGTGCCCAAATGAGCCACAGAGATATTAGAAAGAACTTTTTTAGTGTCAGAGTAGTAGACAAATGGAATGCATTAGGAAGTGATGTGGTGGAGGCTGACTCCATACACAGTTTCAAGTGTAGATATGATAGAGCCCAATAGGCTCAGGAATCTGTACACCAGTTGATTGACGGTTGAGAGACGGGACCAAAGAGCCAGAGCTCAACCCCCCGCAAGGACAACTAGGTGAGTACACACACACACACACACACACACACACACACACACACACACACACACACACACACACACACACGCACGCACGCAGACAGACACATATTATGAGAAGAATCAAGACGGATGAAGATAGACAGAGACTACAGGACGACCTGGACTAACTGGAGGAATGGTCTAGAAAATGGCTGCTAAAGTTCAACTCAGAAAAGTGTAAGGTGATGAAATTAGGCGAAGGGAGCAGGAGGCTGAACACAAGGTATCATCTGGGAGGTGAAATCCTGCAAGAGTCAAATAGAGAGAAAGATCTGGGGGTTGACATCACACCGAACCTGTCCCCAGAGGCCCACATCAAAAGAATATCATCAGCGGCATATGCTAGACTGGCCAACATAAGAATTGCCTTTAGAAACTTGTGTAAGGAATCGTTCAGGACCCTGTATACCACTTATGTTAAACCAATCCTGGAGTATGCAGCTCCAGCCTGGAGTCCATACCTAGTTAAACACAAGATAAAGTTAGAGAAGATTCAGAGGTATGCCACCAGGCTCGTCCCGGAACTGAGAGGAATGAGCTACGAGGAAAGGCTAAAGGAGCTGAACCTCACATCCCTGGAAAACTGAAGAGTAAGGGGAGACATGATAACCACCTACAAAATTCTCAGGGGAATTGACAGGGTGGACAAAGACAAACTCTTCAGCACTGGTGGGACGCGAACAAGGGGACACAGGTGGAAACTTAGTACTCAGATGAGCCACAGAGACGTTAGAAAGAACTTTTTCAGTGTCAGTAGTTAACAGATGGAATGCATTAGGCAGTGATGTGGTGGAGGCTGACTCCATACACAGTTTCAAGTGTAAATATGATAGAGCCCAGTAGGCTCAGGAACCTGTACACCAGTTGATTGACAGTTGAAAGGCGGGACCAAAGAGCCAAAGCTCAACCCCCGCAAACACAACTAGGTGAGTACACACACGCACGCACAGAGACAAACAGACAGACAGACTCGGGGGAGTCGAAGAACTCGTGAAACCCTCTTCAGGTACATGACTGGTGCCCCACATCGTCAAGACCAGCATGTGGGCAGCGTAGTTGGAGATTACCGAAACACCTGATGGGTAGTGGGAAGTTTGGTCAGAGACCGGGCCGCCGGGGATTTAGACCCCCGGAATCAACGCAAGATAACCTTGAGAATCAACGCAAGATAACCATGAGAGTCAACGCAAGATAACCTTGAGAATCAACGCAAGATAACCATGAGAGTCAACACAAGATAACCATGAGAGTCAACGCAAGATAACCTTGAGAATCAACGCAAGATAACCATGAGAATCAACGCAAGATAACCTTGAGAATCAACGCAAGATAACCATGAGAATCAACGCAAGATAACCATGAGAATCAACGCAAAATAACCTTGAGAATCAACGCAAGATAACCTTGAGAATCAACGCAAGATAACCTTGAGAATCAACGCAAGATAACCACGAGAATCAACGCAAGATAACCATGAGAATCAACGCAAGATAACCATGAGAATCAACGCAAGATAACCATGAGAATCAACGCAAGATAACCATGAGAATCAACGCAAGATAACCATGAGAATCAACGCAAGATAACCATGAGAATCAACGCAAGATAACCATGAGAATCAACGCAAGATAATCATGAGAATCAAGGCAAGATAACCTTGAGAATCAACGCAAGATAACCATGAGAATCAACGCAAGATAACCATGAGAATCAACGCAAGATAACCATGAGAATCAACGCAAGATAGCCATGAGAATCAACGCAAGATAACCATGAGAATCAACGCAAGATAATCATGAGAATCAACGCAAGATAACCTTGAGAATCAACGCAAGATAACCATGAGAATCAACGCAAGATAACCATGAGAATCAACGCAAGATAACCATGAGAATCAACGCAAGATAACCATGAGAATCAGCGCAAGATAACCTTGAGAATCAACGCAAGATAACCATGAGAATCAACGCAAGGTCAGTGACGGGTCATTACGCTTTTGTAAAAAAACGTCTAAATAGGTTTATCGATATTATATGTAGTGTTGTGGCCAGTGTTTGTGTGTAGCCTGTCATGTCACGATGACATGTCATGTCATCTGTCATGTCACGTAGATTACCATGTGATGTCATGTCACGTATGTGCAGTAATATTGGTGCGTAAGAAGCGTATGTACGCTGAGTACATGGGTCATGCACTCAGCTGCAAACGTGACAGGTTCTTCATATGTCCGGCTTGATGACATGTTGACGTTGACATGTTGGTCAACGGACGGTCCGCAGATCTGTTGGTTAACGGACGGTCCGCAGATCTGTTTATCAACGGACGGTCCGCAGATCTGTTTATCAACGGACGGTCCGCAGATCTGTTGGTCAGCGGACGGTCCGCAGATCTGTTGGTCAACGGACGGTCCGCAGATCTGTTGGTCAACGGACGGTCCGCAGATCTGTTGGTCAGCGGACGGTCCGCAGATCTGTTGGTCAGCGGACGGTCCGCAGATCTGTTGGTCAGCGGACGGTCCGCAGATCTGTTGGTCAGCGGACGGTCCGCAGATCTGTTGGTCAACGGACGGTCCGCAGATCTGTTTATCAACGGACGGTCCGCAGATCTGTTGGTCAGCGGACGGTCCGCAGATCTGTTGGTCAACGGACGGTCCGCAGATCTGTTGGTCAACGGACGGTCCGCAGATCTGTTGGTCAGCGGACGGTCCGCAGATCTGTTGGTCAGCGGACGGTCCGCAGATCTGTTGGTCAGCGGACGGTCCGCAGATCTGTTGGTCAACGGACGGTCCGCAGATCTGTTGGTCAACGGACGGTCCGCAGATCTGTTGGTCAACGGACGGTCCGCAGATCTATTGGTCAACGGACGGTCCGCAGATCTGTCAGTCAAGCGAGGCTTTCCCGCCTGAGCCATGGAGGCTCCTTATAGTGGAATACATTTAGTGTTGCGTGTGCCAGGAGACCCTGGGAGTGTGTGGCGGCCTCCCTCCCTCCGGCCTGCGTGTGTGTGTGTTCTGCTGGAGCAAGGTTCTCCGCGCCCTTGAACCTTCCCTCGCGTCATTCCGCCCACCTGTCGCAAATTGTTCCCAATTCCTCTCCATTTCTGATTTTCTGAACGCGATAACACCGAATATTTAAATTAACGGCCACGTAAACAAAAATAACAAAAATTTTGAACTGTATTCAATAAATGTGAGTTCCAGAAATACATTCATCACGCTATTTTTAGACTATTTAATTTTCAAGTCATGTAAATATCGACATTCCTTCTGGAGCGGTCTGTCCTTATAGAGAAGTTTGCCCTGCACTCTCGTTTTCTGTGACCGTGACTTACTGTTTATAAAAAAAAACTTACTGAGAGCAGCACTATCTCTTGTAAATACCCAGACGTCTTCACAAAGTTTATTGGACATGTGAAAGGGTAAATAAAATCTCATTAACAAGAGTATGTGGTCTGTCGTCACAAGTGTGTGTGTGGTCTGTCGTCACAAGTGTGTGTGTGGTCTGTCGTCACAAGTGTGTGTGTGGTCTGTCGTCACAAGTGTGTGTGGTCTGTCGTCACAGGAGTGTGTGTGGTCTGTCGTCACAAGTGTGTGTGGTCTGTCGTCACAGGAGTGTGTGTGGTCTGTCGTCACAAGTGTGTGTGTGGTCTGTCGTCACAAGTGTGTGTGTGGTCTGTCGTCACAAGTGTGTGTGTGGTCTGTCGTCACAAGTGTGTGTGTGGTCTGTCGTCACAAGTGTGTGTGTGGTCTGTCGTCACAAGTGTGTGTGTGGTCTGTCGTCACAAGTGTGTGTGTGGTCTGTCGTCACAAGTGTGTGTGGTCTGTCGTCACAGGAGTGTGTGTGGTCTGTCGTCACAAGTGTGTGTGGTCTGTCGTCACAAGTGTGTGTGGTCTGTCGTCACAAGTGTGTGTAGTCTGTCGTCACAGGAGTGTGTGTGGTCTGTCGTCACAGGAGTGTGTGTGGTCTGTCGTCACAAGTGTGTGTGGTCTGTCGTCACAAGTGTGTGTGGTCTGTCGTCACAAGTGTGTGTGGTCTGTCGTCACAAGTGTGTGTGGTCTGTCGTCACAGGAGTGTGTGTGGTCTGTCGTCTCAAGTGTGTGTGGTCTGTCGTCACAAGAGTGTGAGGTCTGTCGTCACAGGAGTGTGTGTGGTCTGTCGTCACAAGTGTGTGTGGTCTGTCATCTCAAGTGTGTGTGGTCTGTCGTCACAAGAGTGTGAGGTCTGTCGTCACAGGAGTGTGTGGTCTGTCGCCACAAGTGTGTGTGGTCTGTCGTCACAAGAGTGTGAGGTCTGTCGTCACAGGAGTGTGTGGTCTGTCGCCACAAGTGTGTGTGGTCTGTCGTCTCAAGTGTGTGTGGTCTGTCGTCTCAAGTGTGTGTGGTCTGTCGTCACAAGTGTGTGTGTGTGGTCTGTCGTCTCAAGTGTGTGTGGTCTGTCGTCACAAGTGTGTGTGGTCTGTCGTCACAAGTGTGTGTGGTCTGTCGTCACAAGTGTGTAGGAGGATGAGGACAAGTGGAGTCACCAGGCTCGGTGAATAGAAGGACTCTCGAAACCCTCTTCAGGTAGGCTCCAGGTAATCGTACACATATCGACGTGACGGACAAATAGAAAGTAGAATTCGGTACTATTCGTTTTAGAGAAACATGAACAGGAAAGCCAACCATAAATATATTCCATGATCAACCATGTTGTTATGGTGCCTTCAGTCTGGGAGGATGGGCTGCCCTCACCCCCCCCATTAACCATCCCTTCCCATACCTGTCCCCCTTCACTATCCCCCCCCCCCTTCTCACATCCCCTTCCACCCCCTCCCATCTCTCACCCTCATCCAGTCCATTGTTTACTCTCACCTCACACTGACACACTTACGGGGGATTCGGTGTGTAAAGTGTGACTGTACACTTAACGGTATACTTGATGGTACATTTGACGGTACACTTGATGGTACACTTGACGGTACACGTGATGGTACAGTTGATGGTGCACTTGACGGTACACATGATGGTACACTTGATGGTACACGTGATGGTACACGTGATGGTACAGTTGATGGTGCACTTGACGGTACACATGATGGTACACTTGATGGTACAGGTGATGGTACACTTGATGGTACACGTGACGGTACACGTGATGGTACAGTTGATGGTGCAATTGACGGTACACATGATGGTACACTTGATGGTACACTTGATGGTACACGTGACGGTACACTTGATGGTACACGTGACGGTACACTTGATGGTACACGTGACGGTACACGTGACGGTACACTTGTTGGTACACTTGATGGTACACGTGACGGTACACTTGATGGTACACGTGACGGTACACGTGATGGTACACGTGACGGTACACGTGACGGTACACTTGATGGTACACGTGACGGTACACTTGATGGTACACGTGACGGTACACTTGACGGTACACGTGACGGTACACGTGATAGTACACGTGACGGTACACGTGATGGTACACTTGATGGTACACGTGATGGTACACTTGATGGTACACTTGACGGTTCACTTGATGGTACACGTGATGGTACACGTGATGGTACACTTGATGGTACACGTGATGGTACACTTGATGGTACACGTGATGGTACACTTGATGGTACACGTGATGGTACACTTGATGGTACACGTGATGGTACACTTGATGGTACACTTGACGGTACACGTGATGGTACACTTGATGGTACACGTGATGGTACACGTGATGGTACACTTGACGGTACACTTGATGGTACACGTGATGGTACACGTGATGGTACACTTGATGGTACACGTGATGGTACACTTGATGGTACACTTGACGGTACACGTGATGGTACACTTGATGGTACACTTGATGGTACACGTGATAGTACACGTGATGGTACACTTGACGGTACACGTGATGGTACACTTGATAGTACACGTGATGGTACACTTGATGGTACACTTGATGGTACACTTGACGGTACACGTGATGGTACACTTGATGGTACACTTGACGGTACACTTGATGGTACACGTGATGGTACACTTCATGGTACACGTGACGGTACGTGATGGTACACTTGATGGTACACGTGGCGGTACACGTGACGGTACACGTGATGGTACACTTGATGGTACACTTGATGGTACACGTGATGGTACACATGATGGTACACGTGACGGTACATGTGATTGTACACGTGATGGTACTCGTGACGGTACACGTGATGGTACACGTGACGGTACACGTGATGGTACACGTGATGGTACTCGTGACGGTACACGTGACGGTACACTTGCTGGTACACGTGATGGTACACATGATGGTACACGTGACGGTACACGTGATGGTACACGTGATGGTACTCGTGACGGTACACTTGACGGTACACGTGACGGTACACTTGACGGTACACTTGACGGTACACGTGATGGTACACATGATGGTACACGTGACGGTACACCTGATGGTACACTTGATTGTACACTTGACGGTACACGTGACGGTACACTTGCTGGTACACGTGATGGTACACTTGATGGTACACGTGATGGTACACTTGATGGTACACGTGATGGTACACTTGCTGGTACACGTGACGGTTCTCTCTCAAAGTAAGAGAGACATCAATGTATATGTATATATACATGTATATGTGTGTGTATATATCACAAGTGTGTGTGGTCTGTCGTCACAAGTGTGTGTGGTCTGTCGTCACAAGTGTGTGTGGTCTGTCGTCACAGGAGTGTGTGTGGTCTGTCGTCTCATGTGTGTGTGGTCTGTCGTCACAAGAGTGTGAGGTCTGTCGTCACAGGAGTGTGTGTGGTCTGTCGTCACAAGTGTGTGTGGTCTGTCATCTCAAGTGTGTGTGGTCTGTCGTCACAAGAGTGTGAGGTCTGTCGTCACAGGAGTGTGTGGTCTGTCGCCACAAGTGTGTGTGGTCTGTCGTCACAAGAGTGTGAGGTCTGTCGTCACAGGAGTGTGTGGTCTGTCGCCACAAGTGTGTGTGGTCTGTCGTCTCAAGTGTGTGTGGTCTGTCGTCTCAAGTGTGTGTGGTCTGTCGTCACAAGTGTGTGTGTGTGGTCTGTCGTCTGAAGTGTGTGTGGTCTGTCGTCACAAGTGTGTGTGGTCTGTCGTCACAAGTGTGTGTGGTCTGTCGTCACAAGTGTGTAGGAGGATGAGGACAAGTGGAGTCACCAGGCTCGGTGAATAGAAGGACTCTCGAAACCCTCTTCAGGTAGGCTCCAGGTAATCGTACACATATCGACGTGACGGACAAATAGAAAGTAGAATTCGGTACTATTCGTTTTAGAGAAACATGAACAGGAAAGCCAACCATAAATATATTCCATGATCAACCATGTTGTTATGGTGCCTTCAGTCTGGGAGGATGGGCTGCCCTCACCCCCCCCATTAACCATCCCTTCCCATACCTGTCCCCCTTCACTATCCCCCCCCCCCTTCTCACATCCCCTTCCACCCCCTCCCATCTCTCACCCTCATCCAGTCCATTGTTTACTCTCACCTCACACTGACACACTTACGGGGGATTCGGTGTGTAAAGTGTGACTGTACACTTAACGGTATACTTGATGGTACATTTGACGGTACACTTGATGGTACACTTGACGGTACACGTGATGGTACAGTTGATGGTGCACTTGACGGTACACATGATGGTACACTTGATGGTACACGTGATGGTACACGTGATGGTACAGTTGATGGTGCACTTGACGGTACACATGATGGTACACTTGATGGTACAGGTGATGGTACACTTGATGGTACACGTGACGGTACACGTGATGGTACAGTTGATGGTGCAATTGACGGTACACATGATGGTACACTTGATGGTACACGTGATGGTACACTTGATGGTACACGTGACGGTACACTTGATGGTACACGTGACGGTACACTTGATGGTACACGTGACGGTACACGTGACGGTACACTTGTTGGTACACTTGATGGTACACGTGACGGTACACTTGATGGTACACGTGACGGTACACGTGATGGTACACGTGACGGTACACGTGACGGTACACTTGATGGTACACGTGACGGTACACTTGATGGTACACGTGACGGTACACTTGACGGTACACGTGACGGTACACGTGATAGTACACGTGACGGTACACGTGATGGTACACTTGATGGTACACGTGATGGTACACTTGATGGTACACTTGACGGTTCACTTGATGGTACACGTGATGGTACACGTGATGGTACACTTGATGGTACACGTGATGGTACACTTGATGGTACACGTGATGGTACACTTGATGGTACACGTGATGGTACACTTGATGGTACACGTGATGGTACACTTGATGGTACACTTGACGGTACACGTGATGGTACACTTGATGGTACACGTGATGGTACACGTGATGGTACACTTGACGGTACACTTGATGGTACACGTGATGGTACACGTGATGGTACACTTGATGGTACACGTGATGGTACACTTGATGGTACACTTGACGGTACACGTGATGGTACACTTGATGGTACACTTGATGGTACACGTGATAGTACACGTGATGGTACACTTGACGGTACACGTGATGGTACACTTGATAGTACACGTGATGGTACACTTGATGGTACACTTGATGGTACACTTGACGGTACACGTGATGGTACACTTGATGGTACACTTGACGGTACACTTGATGGTACACGTGATGGTACACTTCATGGTACACGTGACGGTACGTGATGGTACACTTGATGGTACACGTGGCGGTACACGTGACGGTACACGTGATGGTACACTTGATGGTACACTTGATGGTACACGTGATGGTACACATGATGGTACACGTGACGGTACATGTGATTGTACACGTGATGGTACTCGTGACGGTACACGTGATGGTACACGTGACGGTACACGTGATGGTACACGTGATGGTACTCGTGACGGTACACGTGACGGTACACTTGCTGGTACACGTGATGGTACACATGATGGTACACGTGACGGTACACGTGATGGTACACGTGATGGTACTCGTGACGGTACACTTGACGGTACACGTGACGGTACACTTGACGGTACACTTGACGGTACACGTGATGGTACACATGATGGTACACGTGACGGTACACCTGATGGTACACTTGATTGTACACTTGACGGTACACGTGACGGTACACTTGCTGGTACACGTGATGGTACACTTGATGGTACACGTGATGGTACACTTGATGGTACACGTGATGGTACACTTGCTGGTACACGTGACGGTTCTCTCTCAAAGTAAGAGAGACATCAATGTATATGTATATATACATGTATATGTGTGTGTATATATCACGAAAATAAACATATACATGTATGCATGTATACATGTATGTATGTATGTATATACATGTATGCATGTATATACAGGGTATGTGTAAGCTGGTCAGAACTGCATTTGTAAACGCATGTTAATAACACTATGTAACAAACAGACCAACACTGTTTATGTGGGACACGTGTTTATGTACATGCCTGTTTATGTGGGACAGACATAAACCAGTGCATATATGTATGTAGGTTATATTAGCGTATTAAAAGCACTACAAACACCTTCTGTGGTTGATTATTCAATACATCACTGAACATATATGTTTAACACATGTCTAACTCTGTCCATGGAGGAGAGAAGAAAATGTATATATGTTGGTTAGCATTGTAAATGTCCGGCCACGTCTGTGGTAGGAAATAATAGAATGACCAATAGCACTGTCACAGCGGGTTGGTTACCTCACTCTGGGCAAGAATGCACAGCGTCTGTACTGCTTGAGAAAGCAACGATCATTTCTTGATTCCACATTAAACAAGAAATAGTTTATCCGGATTAAATTATCGATTTCATTTGGCTTTTGTAGGTTTGACAACCAGGCTCACAGCCTGGTTGATCTGGTATCCTCTGGATAAACACCTCCAATGGATACCTGATCAACCAGGCTGTGACGCATACGTCAGGCTGCGAGCAGCCGCGTCCAACAGCATGGTTGACCAGTCCAGCAACCAGGAGGCCTGGTCGACGACCGGGCCGCGGGGACGTTAAGCCCGGGAAGCACCTCAAGGTAAGGTAGAGTCTATCTGGATAGGCACAATAGTATAAATCTGACGCTTATCAACTCGTGAGAACGGGCTGGGTATCCCACCTACTCCCACCTGGAATCAGGTGGAATGACCACCTACAACAGCATGTAATGGCTGCTGGGCTGACTGTCCCTACCACCCGCCCTGGAGCCTACAGGGAAGACCACTCCCAGCACCACACGCTGGCAGCGGCGGTCCATCAACCTGGCGCCCTCGTGTCCACACCCTCGGGGCGTCGCGCCTTCTTGGTCATCCTGGCTACTGCTACACACCTTGTACTCACCTAGTTGTGCTTGTGGGGGTTGAGCTCTGGCTCTTTGGTCCCGCCTCTCAACTGTCAGTCAACTGGTGTACAGATTCCTGAGTCTACTGGGCTCTATCATATCTACACTTGAAACTGTGTATGGAGTCAGCCTCCATACCAAAGAGCTAAAGCTCATTTCCCGCATGCACAATTAGGTGTGTACACACACTCGCCCCGTGACAAAACACGGGGAGGATTGACTGGGCACCAATCCATAAATGCTCGTCTCTGTTCACGCAGCCATAATTGGGGATCTGGGAATAAAACCAATTTAGGGCTGTGTTCCTGGGAAAAAATTGTGATTGGTGCTTACCCAGCCCGTCCTCCTAAGGCTAAGAAAACGGTCAATTTAAAGTGTCCTCTCCTAACCTGCCAGAGGACCCAAAACAGAAAACGGGACAGTACGTCACTTTCGCCAGCCGCTGCCATTTTCTAGTACGACAATTTTTGGCCGTATGTAACGCATACGAGCGAAATGCGAGGTTCCTTGCAGGCGGCCAGGTTGGCTTACCATGAGCTGTGAGAGAGGCAGGTTCACGGTGAGCTGCTTGAGGGAGACGCTGGGTGTACCGGTGTCCCTGACTGTACTCACCTAGTTGTATTAACCTAGTTGTGCTGGGGGGGGGGGGGTGAGCTCTGATCTTTCGACCCGTCTCTCAACTGTCAATCAACTGTTACTAACTACTATTTTTCACACACACACACACACACACACACACACACACACACACACACACACACACACACACACACACACACACACACACACACACACACACACACAGGATGCAGCCCGTAACAGCTGTCTAAATCCCAGGTACCTATTTACTGCTAGGTAACAGGGGCATCAGGGTGAAAGAAATTTTGCCCATTTTTGTTTCTCGCCGGCGCCGGGAATCGAACCCGGGCCACAGGATTACGTGTCCAACGTGCTGTCCACTCGGCCACCCCACCCCTCGCCCCTGTGTGAGGGAGGGGGGGGGGGAGGGTACACCAGACAACCAGTTTACGTTAATGACGTCAAACTGGGGAAGGAAAATAGTGAGTGCTTCTCGACACGGCCCCAAGGTCACGGAGAGGGGCGGGGGGGCGGGGGTGAGGGGCGAGGGATGAGGGGCGGGGGTGAGGGGGACAGGAGAGACGGTCAGGGGGGGGGGGGGGGTAGTGTGTTCAAAGCTTGCTTCTAAAAAGTAACATTAGGCCACTCCCACCCCCCCCCCCGCAGTCATTACTGGGGAGCAACTCTCACGTCTCCAGGATAACGTGTGATAACACCGATTACTCCCCCTCTCCCCTCCCCCCCTCTAGCGTCGGTGCCCTGGGTAGAGCAGGGGGTACCCCCCGCCCACAGCCCCCCCCCCTGTCACTGGGGAAGTACCCCTGGCCAGAACACCCCCCCCCCCCCCTCCAGGATATGTTGTCTCCTGGCTGCTGCCTTCTCATAAGGGAGTCTTGTATCCTCCCCCTTAAGGGCTGGGACCATGGTGGCCACACCTCCCCCTTAAGGGCTGGGACCATGGTAGCCACACCTCCCCCTTAAGGGCTGGGACCATGGTAGCCACACCTCCCCCTTAAGGGCTGGGACCATGGTGGCCACACCTCCCCCTTAAGGGCTGGGACCATGGTGGCCACACCTCCCCCTTAAGGGCTGGGACCATGGTGGCCACACCTCCCCCTTAAGGGCTGGGACCATGGTAGCCACACCTCCCCCTTAAGGGCTGGGACCATGGTGGCCACACCTCCCCCTTAAGGGCTGGGACCATGGTGGCCACACCTCCCCCTTAAGGGCTGGGACCATGGTGGCCACACCTCCCCCTTAAGGGCTGGGACCATGGTGGCCACACCTCCCCCTTAAGGGCTGGGACCATGGTGGCCACACCTCCCCCTTAAGGGCTGGGACCATGGTGGCCACACCTCCCCCTTAAGGGCTGGGACCATGGTGGCCACACCTCCCCCTTAAGGGCTGGGACCATGGTGGCCACACCTCCCCCTTAAGGGCTGGGACCATGGTAGCCACACCTCCCCCTTAAGGGCTGGGACCATGGTAGCCACACCTCCCCCTTAAGGGTTGGGACCATGGTGGCCACACCTCCCCCTTAAGGGCTGGGACCATGGTGGCCACACCTCCCCTTAAGGGCTGGGACCATGGTGGCCACACCTCCCCCTTAAGGGCTGGGACCATGGTGGCCACACCTCCCCCTTAAGGGCTGGGACCATGGTGGCCACACCTCCCCCTTAAGGGCTGGGACCATGGTGGCCACACCTCCCCCTTAAGGGCTGGGACCATGGTGGCCACACCTCCCCCTTAAGGGCTGGGACCATGGTAGCCACACCTCCCCCTTAAGGGCTGGGACCATGGTAGCCACACCTCCCCCTTAAGGGCTGGGACCATGGTAGCCACACCTCCCCCTTAAGGGCTGGGACCATGGTAGCCACACCTCCCCCTTAAGGGCTGGGACCATGGTAGCCACACCTCCCCCTTAAGGGCTGGGACCATGGTAGCCACACCTCCCCCTTAAGGGCTGGGACCATGGTAGCCACACCTCCCCCTTAAGGGCTGGGACCATGGTAGCCACACCTCCCCCTTAAGGGCTGGGACCATGGTAGCCACACCTCCCCCTTAAGGGCTGGGACCATGGTAGCCACACCTCCCCCTTAAGGGCTGGGACCATGGTAGCCACACCTCCCCCTTAAGGGCTGGGACCATGGTAGCCACACCTCCCCCTTAAGGGCTGGGACCATGGTAGCCACACCTCCCCCTTAAGGGCTGGGACCATGGTAGCCACACCTCCCCCTTAAGGGCTGGGACCATGGTAGCCACACCTCCCCCTTAAGGGCTGGGACCATGGTAGCCACACCTCCCCCTTAAGGGCTGGGACCATGGTAGCCACACCTCCCCCTTAAGGGCTGGGACCATGGTAGCCACACCTCCCCCTTAAGGGCTGGGACCATGGTAGCCACACCTCCCCCTTAAGGGCTGGGACCATGGTGGCCACACCTCCCCCTTAAGGGCTGGGACCATGGTAGCCACACCTCCCCCTTAAGGGCTGGGACCATGGTGGCCACACCTCCCCCTTAAGGGCTGGGACCATGGTAGCCACACCTCCCCCTTAAGGGCTGGGACCATGGTAGCCACACCTCCCCCTTAAGGGCTGGGACCATGGTAGCCACACCTCCCCCTTAAGGGCTGGGACCATGGTAGCCACACCTCCCCCTTAAGGGCTGGGACCATGGTGGCCACACCTCCCCCTTAAGGGCTGGGACCATGGTAGCCACACCTCCCCCTTAAGGGCTGGGACCATGGTGGCCACACCTCCCCCTTAAGGGCTGGGACCATGGTGGCCACACCTCCCCCTTAAGGGCTGGGACCATGGTAGCCACACCTCCCCCTTAAGGGCTGGGACCATGGTGGCCACACCTCCCCCTTAAGGGCTGGGACCATGGTGGCCACACCTCCCCCTTAAGGGCTGGGACCATGGTAGCCACACCTCCCCCTTAAGGGCTGGGACCATGGTCCATGGCTCTGTGTTGCCCACGTTCAGAGGTATCGAATGTAAACAGATTATAGTTGTGTTTTTTATATTAGTTATTTCAGCCATTTTGAGAGATTAATTTCACCACTATCAGATGTGAAAACTTGGGGCAATAGTCTTAACAACAGAGACCCACAAAGATATCAACCAGTTCAATAAGTCACTGAACATATATGCTCTCTTAACGCTGTCCATGGAGGACAGAAGAAAATGTATATATGTTGACCAGACCACACACTAGAAGGTGAAGGGACGACGACGTTTCGGTCCGTCCTGGACCATTCTCAAGTCGATTGTCACAATCGACTTGAGAATGGTCCAGGACGAACTGAAACGTCGTCGTCCCTTCACCTTCTAGTGTGTGGTCTGGTCATCATACTTTAGCCACGTTATTGTGACTCAATGTCTGTATGTATATATGCTGATTAGCATGGTAAATGTCCGGCCACGTCTGTGGTAGGCAATAATAAAATATATATTTTTTTTTATTAACATATTAGGTACATCTGCATTAGTGCAGTTACCCTAGACTATATGAAGTGGAGTACAGTGTGTCAAAAAAGCTAACTAGGTGATGCTAAAAAATCCCCATCTCGCAGGATGGTTAGTCATACAGAACCATGTGTTTAATAGCCTGCACTGGCAAATTTTGGGTATACTGTGAGGATATCTTCAAGAATACGAGAGTGAATAAAGTAATTGCAAAGCTCCAGGTACCTCGTGCCAACTGGTCTGAAAGGTCTAATAACTGGGCATTCAGTGATGTAGTGCGGGAGATCATGCCGTAGTTCCTGCTCACAGAGTTTGCAACTGGAGTAAAATATACCTTAGGCAAGAACAAGATGAAAGTCTACGGTGTTGTAGCGCCAGGCTTCAGTTATGTGGTGTTGGTGAGACAGATGCCTGCGAGTCACAACGGCAGGATTGTCTATGTACTAGTGTGCCTGCAGGCTCGAGCTGTTAGCTCTTGGACCCCGCCTTTCTAACCTTCGGTTGTTCAATGTACTGACACTCGACCTATTTTCCCATTATAATATCAACTACATAGTCTTCTCTCTGATACACGCGCACACACACACACACACACACACACACACACACACACACACACACACACACACACACACACACACACACACACACACACACACACACACACATCCCCATGATGCAACCTGTAGCAGCTGTCTAACTCCCGGGTACCTATTTACTGCTAGGTGAACAGAGGTATCAAGTGAAAGAAACTGCACAGTTGTGTCTACCTCGACCGGGAATCGAACCCGGGCCCTTAGGACTACGATCCCAGAGCGCTGTCCGTCTGAACCTGTGTGTGTAATTACCTAGTTGTTATCACCTAGTTATGCTTGCGTAGGCTGAGCTTCGGCTCATTGGTCCCGCCTCTCATCCGTCAATCAACTGGTGTACAGGTTCCTGAGCCTACTGGGCTCTATCATATCTACACTTGAAACTGTGTATGGAGTCAGCCTCCACCACATCACTGCCTAATGCATTCCATCCGTTAACTACTCTGACACTGAAAAACTTGTTTCTAACGTCCCTGTGGCTCATGTGGGTACTCAGTTTCCACCTGTGTCCCCTTATTCGCGTCCCACCAGTGTTGAATAGTTTATCCTTGTTTACCCGGTTGATTCCTCTGAGGATTTTGTAGGTTGTGATCATGTCTCCCCTTACTCTTCTGTCTTCCAGGGGGAAGACACACTTCTGTGTGTGTGTGTGTGTGTTTGTGTAAATGAGTGTGCGTTAATTCGCACACTCATATATATATATATATATATATATATATATATATATATATATATATATATATATATATATATGTCGTACCTAGTAGCCAGAACGCACTTCTCAGCCTACTATGCAAGGCCTGATTTGCCTAATAAGCCAAGTTTTCACGAATTAATGTTTTTTCGACTACCTAACCTACCTAACCTAACCTAACCTAACTTTTTCGGCTACCTAACCTAACCTAACCTATAAAGATAGGTTAGGTTAGGTTAGGTAGGGTTGGTTAGGTTCGGTCATATATCTACGTTAATTTTATCTCCAATAAAAAAAAATTGACCTCATACATAATGAAATGGGTAGCTTTATCATTTCATAACAAAAAAATTTGAGAAAATATATTAATTCAGGAAAACTTGGCTTATTAGGCAAATCGGGCCTTGAATAGTAGGCTGAGAAGTGCGTTCTGGCTACTAGGTACGACATATATATATATATATATATATATATATATATATATATATATATATATATATATATATATATATATATATATATATATGTCGTACCTAGTAGCCAGAACGTACTTCTCAGCCTACTATGCAAGGCCCGATTTGCCTAATAAGCCAAGTTTTCATGAATTAATTGTTTTTCGACTACCTAACCTACCTAACCTAACCTAACCTAACTTTTTCGGCTACCTAACCTAACCTATAGAGATAGGTTAGGTTAGGTTAGGTAGGGTTGGTTAGGTTCGGTCATATATCTACGTTAATTTTAACTCCAATAAAAAAAAATTGACCTCATACATAATGAAATAGGTTGCTTTATCATTTCATAAGAAAAAAATTAGAGAAAATATATTAATTCCGGAAAACTCGGCTTATTAGGCAAATCGGGCCTTGCATAATAGGCTGAGAAGTGCGTTCTGGCTACTAGGTACGATATATATATATATATATATATATATATATATATATATATATATATATATATATATATATATATATATATATATATATATATATTATTAAATATGACCGAAAAAGTAAGATTAATAATTCTAACACGAATTTTCTCAATATTTCGTACATTTCTTTTCACTGTTGTAGGTAAATCAAAAATCAATTCTTCAAAATTCATTTTTATTTTTAGTAGACTAGAAATAAAAATGAATTTTGGAGAATTGATTTTTGATTTACCTCCAACAGTGAAAAGAAATGTACGAAATATTGAGAAAATTCGTGTTAGAATTATTAATCTTACTTTTTCGGTCATATTTAATAATATATGTCTACAGGAAAGACTGCTACCAAAATATACTAATATATATATATATATATATATATATATATATATATATATATATATATATATATATATTATAGGATGGTGCTATATAGTCGTAATTGCATGGCGCTTTCCCCTGATAATTCCCTCTCTTTCACCTGATGCCACTGTTTACCCAGCAGCAAATAGTATTCATGAGTCAGGCAACTGTTGTGGTGAGTATACAGTGAGTGCTAAGGGCAAGGGGACCTCTGTAAGCATAGGCCTATTGTCCACGACAGCGGAAATTATTATTAATTCAATTAATAATAATAATTATAATAATTTAATTCCTAGTAATTACCGTTAACATTTTTTAAGTAAGGGAGGGTAATACATGACAGATATTTGACCGAAATACCTACGATAATGTACAAAACTGTACATGTATGTGAAGTTGTATGAATCTGGCCGAGGGAATAAGCGAGTTTACCCTCCTCTCTATCACAGAAAACCAACCCCTGACGGCGTCCACACGTATACTACCTTAATTTATTTATTTATGTATATATGTATATATACAAGAAAGTACATTGGGGTTTAAGAGAGAACATAGAGTTCAAGTTGGAATTACAGTCTTGTAAAGCCACTAGCTTAATACTCAATATGTCTCGTAGTATGTGGAGGTTTTGTTGTATTAAGTGTTTATATGAATCATAAAAACGTACATTTATTATGTTACATGATGAGTCAGATGTCGAAGTTTTGCTTCAGATGTGAATGGGGCGCTAGTGGGCGGGGTATAGCGGCGCTGGTGGGCGGGGTATAGCGGCGGTGGTGGGCGGGGTATAGCGGCGCTGGTGGGCGGGGCATAGCGGCGGTGGTGGGCGGGGCATAGCGGCGGTGGTGGGCGTGGCATAGCGGCGGTGGTGGGCGTGGCATAGCGGCGTAGGTGGGCGGGGTATAGCGGCGCTGGTGGGCGGGGCATAGCGGCGCTGGTGGGCGTGGCATAGCGGCGTAGGTGGGCGGGGTATAGCGGCGCTGGTGGGCGGGGCATAGCGGCGGTGGTGGGCGTGGCATAGCGGCGCTGGTGGGTGGGGCATAGCGGCGGTGGTGGGCGTGGCATAGCGGCGCTGGTGGGCGGGGCATAGCGGCGGTGGTGAGCGGGGCATAGCGGCGCTGGTGGGCGGGGCATAGCGGCGCTGGTGGGCGGGGCATAGCGGCGGTGGTGGGCGTGGCATAGCGGCGCTGGTGGGCGGGGCATAGTGGCGCTGGTGGGCGGGGTATAGCGGCGCTGGTGGGCGGGAGCATAGCGGCGCTGGTGGGCGGGGCATAGTGGCACTGGTGGGCGGGGCATAGTGGCGCTGGTGGGCGGGGTATAGCGGCGCTGGTGTGCGGGAGCATAGCGGCGCTGGTGGGCGGGGCATAGTGGCGCTGGTGGGCGGGGTATAGCGGCGCTGGTGGGCGGGAGCATAGCGGCGCTGGTGGGCGGGGCATAGTGGCGCTGGTGGGCGGGGTATAGCGGCGCTGGTGGGCGGGGTATAGCGGCGGTGGTGGGCGGGGCATAGCGGTGCTGGTGGGTGGGGCATAGCGGCGCTGGTGGGCGGGGCATAGCGGCGCTGGTGGGTGGAGGCTAACAGTAAACACTGCACTTGCCTGCGTTGCTATATTGGCCACGAGACTCCACGCCCTCCACCACCACGCCATAACAGGAGCTCCCAGATGGACTAAAATACTGAACCTAAGACTAGAAACCAAACTAACGTCGATTGAAATAAGGGTAAAAGGGATTGCTGCGTGCATGTTGACCAAGATATTGACTAGACCTAGAATCATTTCACTTAAAGATATAATCACTGGAGCACTAACTCTGTCCAGAGTTAGTGGGACAAAATCACACATGGGACAAAATCTTACTGAAGCGACCATACGAGTCATAAATACTCACACTCCGCCCCAGTAAAACAGAAACAAGCAACACTTAGTGGGCCAGCCAGAGGCTTAGGGCCCGCGCAGTGGGCCAGCCAGAGGCTTAGGGCCCGCGCAGTGGGCCAGCCAGAGGCTTAGGGCCCGCATAGGAATATCCCTGCAAAAAAAAAAAAAAAAACGCCCTCCACCCCCCCCCTCACCCCCTCCACGGTATTTTTTCGGGGATAGGAACTATCTAGATTCCCAGGGTTCACAAATGTTGCGAACCTCTGTCGTAGAGCAGTGTGGGAGTCCGTGAAGATTGGCTGCTGGTCCTGGAAGATTGGCTGCTGGTCCTGGAAGATTAGGTGCATATTTGCTGGTCCGGTGCAAGTGATTCACCTCTCTCAGGTGATCTGAGGTGGGCGGAGCAGCACAGGGAGGGTGGGGAGCCTTGCCAGTGCCCCCACCCACTCACCCCCACCTTGGCACAGCTGCCTGATGGGGAGGTGTGAGTGCCGGGCACCACGGGAGGAGTGCCAGGTGCCACGGGAGGAGTGCCAGGTGCCATTGTGAAGGTCTCGCGCTGCTGGTGGCCTCCCCTGACTAAGTGTGCTTGCGCAGGGGCAAGTGTGTGTGTGTGTGAGAGCCTCACACTGCGGTGCCCAGGGTGCAGTGTGAGGGTTGCCCCCTTGGGTATATCCGTGCCCCCCTCCCCTCCTGTCCCCCGCGGGGGTCCATGAATATTCTCGACATACTACACGGCAGGAATATTCGTGCCTCGGGTTGTTAGTGTGACGCCAACCGTCGACTTGTAGTGGTAAACTGTGAGTGTGAGGCCGTGTGAGGTTGTGAGGGGGGGCGAGGCATGAGCTGGAGTGGGGGGTGCGGGCGCCCCCCTCCTGCCTAGGATGGTGGAGTTAGTGCCCTGGGTACTGATGGAGGTGCAGAGGATGCTGGAGCGGCCGGGTGTCCTGCTGGGCCTTCCGCGGGACCTAGTCGGCCTGGTAGGCCTCTCGCGAAATCTGCTAGGCCTCCTAGGCCTCCCTTGGGACCTGCTAGCACTCCTGGATGCTCCGCGGGCCCAGCAGGGCGTGCTGGGACTCGCCTGGGACCCGCTAGGCTGTCTCAACGCCGGGGGCTTCCTGTACGCCCTGTGGAGCGCCCTGGGGGACTTCATACCCCCAGACCCGCCCACACACTCCCCCTGGGGAAGGCACTCGCCCTCGGGGACGCACTCGCCCTCGGGGACGCACTCACCCTGGGACGCACTCGTGGCCAAGTACGGGCATAATGAAGGTTAGTGTTGAGGGCCTCGAAGCTTGAGTACACCTGAGTATACACACTTGCCTATACACACTTGTGTATGGTTTACACTCACTGAAAATGCTCCTCTGCTGTAATGCGTGACTGCTGGTTCTTGGCTTGACTTTCCTAGACTGGGCTTCAGCTCCCGGTCCCCGCTGCGATGTTGCTATATGCTGGTCTGATTACTTCAGACAAGTCTGCCTTGTGTTGGCGTGTGTTGTTATGCTGTGTTCACCTCAGTGGGCCATACTGCATGTCCTGGCATGTCCGAGTATGTTGTGTTGCTCAGTACTCGCAATTACACACGCTCACATGCTATACATAGTCTCACTCTCTCTCTCTCTCTCTCTCTCTCTCTCTCTCTCTCTCTCTCTCTCTCTCTCTCTCTCTCTCTCTCTCTCTCTCTATCTCTCTCTATCTCTCTCTCTCTCTCTCTCTCTCTCTCTCTCTCTCTCTCTCTCTCTCTCTCTATCTCTCTATCTCTCTCTCTCTCTCTCTCTCTCTCTCTCTCTCTCTCTATCTCTCTATCTCTCTCTCTCTCTCTCTCTCTCTCTCTCTATCTCTCTCTCTCTCTCTCTCTCTCTCTCTCTCTCTCTCTCTCTCTCTCTCTCTCTCTCTCTCTATCTATCTCTCTCTCTCTCTCTCTCTCTCTCTCTCTCTCTCTCTCTCTCTATCTCTCTATCTCTCTCTCTCTCTCTCTCTCTCTCTCTCTCTATCTCTCTCTCTCTCTCTCTCTCTCTCTCTCTCTCTCTCTCTCTCTCTCTCTCTCTCTCTCTCTCTCTCTCTCTCTCTCTCTCTCTCACTCATCACACACACAACAGGCGAACAGTATGAACATGACGCAGTAAATCAAGCCAAGACCCAACCAGAACTGCTACAAACCACATCAAAATAAAAATAACAGTGAAGAAACAAGAATAGGAGGGGGGGGGTAGGAGAAGAAAATATCAAAGTGTTCAGTGAGGATCCACAAGGTCTTCCCTCAATACTCTTTATTTTCATCTTCGAGGCTGTGGGTCCCTACATTTGCACCAAAGGTGGTACCCCTTCTAGGGTATATATATTTATATATATATATATATATATATATATATATATATATATATATATATATATATATATATATATATATATATATATATATATATATATTATGCAATTGACGATCACAAAACACTGATTATTTGTATGCTGAAAATCCACAGAGAAACGTAAAAGAAAGATGAACGTCACGGCCGGTCAAGACTTTTGTCAACACCTGACCTGGTCTGTTGGTCTGTAGATTTTTGTCTGTAGTTTTCTATACAGACAAAAATCAGAAAATACAATTGATAAATTATTATAAAACCAAAAAAACCGCTAATCTACTCATGAAAAACTCCCCAGACACCAAGCAGAACGCCTTGAAGGAAACCAACGTCGTCTATGCCTTCAAATGCCCACTTGGGGACTGTAAGCCTCAAAGAACTCAGTATATAGGCAAGACAACAACGTCTCTTTCCAGGCGACTAACAATACATAAACAACAGGGCTTCGTCAAGGAACAAGAAATCTCTTCTCACAACCAGACCATCACCAGAGAAATCTTAACAAACAACACAGAAATCATCGATAGATACAGCGATAGCAGGCGGCTCGACATCAGTGAGGCACTTCACATCAAAAAGTCAACACCAACAATCAACAGCCAATTAATGCACAACTATATTCTACCCACCTCAAGGCACTCAATGGGCCAATAGGCCCTCTGCAGTTACTTCCACCCAATACCCACCTCACCCAAAAATTTTGTGTCACCTCACCCAAAACGAATAAAAAGCAAGATTTAGGTCAAATGTTTCATACACAGTAGATCAAGTATATCATAAGTGTAAACAAGTCTTTGACAATGTAAGAAGCCCTTACGAAACGCTTCTAGGCGTCAGACCATTAATAAAAATGAATTTTGGAGAATTGATATTTCCATTACCACCGACAGTGAAGAAAAACATAAGAAATATTGAGAAAATTCGTGTTAGAATTATTAATCTCATCTTTTCGGTCATATTCAACAACATATGTTTATAAGAAAGACTGTTGCCAAAATATACTAATATATGTATATATATTATGTATATATATAATAATAATAATAATAATAATAATAATATATATGTATATATATAATGTATATATATATATATATATATATATATATATATATATATATATATATAGATATATATATATAGGGGGTACCACCTCTGGTGCAATTATAGGGACCCACAGCCTCAGAGAAGGGAACACAGAGCATTCAGGGAAAATATATATATATTTTATATATGTATTTTATAATATATATATATATATATATATATATATATATATATATATATGAAAACAAGCCTGAATGGTCCCCAGGACTATATACAACTGAAAACTCACACCCCAGAAGTGACTCGAACCTATACTGCCAGGAGCAACGCAACTGGTATGTACAGGGACGCCTTAATCCGCTTGACCATCACGACCGGACATAAGGAAGTGATAGCCGAAGCTATTTGAACCACTTCCCCGCCGGCACTCGGATGGTAATCTTGGGCATAGCATTTTATCACCTCAAAGAATGAGGTGATTTGATAAAATGCTATGCCCAAGATTACCATCCGAGTGCCGGCGGGGAAGTGGTTCAAATAGCTTCGGCTATCACTTCCTTATGTCCGGTCGTGATGGTCAAGCGGATTAAGGCGTCCCTGTACATACCAGTTGCGTTACTCCTGGCAGTATGGGTTCGAGTCATTTCTGGGGTGTGAGTTTTCAGATATATATATATATATATATATATATATATATATATATATATATATATATATATATATATATATATATATATATATATATATATATGTCGTACCTAACAGCCAGAATGCACTTCTCAGCCTACAATGCAAGGCCCGATTTGCCTAATAAGCCAAGTTTTCCTGAATTAATATATTTTCTCTATTTTTTTTCTTATGAAATGATAAAGCTACCCATTTCATTATGTATAGGGTCAATTTTTTTTATTGGAGTTAAAATTAACGTAGATATATGACCGAACCTAACCAACCCTACCTAACCTAACCTAACCTATCTTTATTGGTTAGGTTAGGTTAGGTAGCAGAAAAAGTTAGGTTAGGTTAGGTTAGGTCGTCGAAAAACAATTAGTTCATGAAAACTTGGCTTATTAGGCAAATCGGGCCTTGCATGGTAGGCTGAGAAGTGCGTTCTGGCTATTAGGTACGACATATATATATATATATATATATATATATATATATATATATATATATATATATATATATATATATATATATATATATATATATATATATATATAATACATATATATATATATAATACACACACACACACACACACACACACACACACACACACACACACACACACACACACACACACACACACACACACTTTAGGCGCGTATCGAGGTCCCCCCAAAGATGGACCCCCACAACGGTTGCCAAACTCCTGGGAACTTATTTACTGCTAAGTGAAGAGAGGCATTAGGTGAAAAGGAAATACATGCTCAACCATTTCTGTCCTACCCAGGAATCGAACCCGGGATGCCTGAGTGAGAGTCGAGACCCAAGCCACTGACTCGGTGAGTGAGTGTTGCTCTGTCAGTCAAGCTGTGGTGAATATGGTTATACCACAGTGGTGGTATACCACAGGTATACCACAGGTGTGGTGGTATACCACAGGTATACCACAACCAAATCATCCCCGTAGTACAGTCGGGTTCGTTTTCGACTCGCAATCGAAAATTCCGGGTTCGAATCTGAGGCGGGACAGTTGGGCGCGTTTCCTATGACTTAATGACCCTGTCTGCCTAGTAACTAGGTACCCAGGAATTAGTCAGCTTGTTGGGGAGTTGCATCCTGGGAAGGGTCAGTAATTCGACGCTAGGGGGGGGGGGGGAGGCCTCGTTATAAGCCTAACATGTACTGGTATGTATCAACAGGCTGCCTGTTCCCCAAACACAATGAATTATTATTATTATTATTATTATTGCAGTCTCCGTGGTGTAGTGGTAAGACACTCGCCTGGCGTTCCGCGAGCGCTATGTCATGGGTTCGTATCCTGGCCGGGGAGGATTTACTGGGCGCAAATCCTTAACTGTAGCATCTGTTTAACGCAACAGTAAAATGTGTACTTGGTTGAAAAAACGATTCTTCGCGGCGAGGATCGTATTTCAGGGACCTGCCCGAAACGCTACGCGTACTAGTGGCTGTACAAGAATGTAACAACTCTTGTATATATCTCAAAAAAAAAAAAAAATTATTTAAACGTCGTCAGCTATGGATAAATACACTAGTCGTCCATGCAATTAACTTGCATTTTCTATGACCGCAAAGAGCATCCATTTTCTCTCCCTATATTGGGGGGACTATTCCAGCTGCTCGCTCATGACGCTCCTGTCGCAAGGAACGGGACAGATTCCAGGTTAATGCCTTTCTTCCTCTCCAGGAATATCCTCGCTGAGTTTTATCTTGTATCTTTCTTCTTCTTCTTTTTTTGTGCGTCAATGTGTTTGGATGTTTTGGTTTAGGTTAATCTCTCTCTTTGTTCTATGTTTCCTTCATTATTGGAGTCTTTGCTGGTATATATTTTTGTCTTTGCTTCATATCTTTGCTTCTGTCGGAGGTCTCCCGCAGGTCGAGGACGGAATGTCGCCAGGATGCAGCCCACAACAGCTGCCTATCTCCCAGGTGCCTATTTACTGCAAGGTGAACAGAGGCGTCAGGGGTAAGCAAACGTGCATGGCTATGGCAACACTGAGTGGTGGTCAGTGTAACACTATGGCAACACTGAGTGGTGGTCAGTGTAACACTATGGCAACACTGAGTGGTGGTCAGTGTAACACTATGGCAACACTGAGTGGTGGTCAGTGTAACACTATGGCAACACTGTGTGGTGATCAGTGTAACACTATGGCAACACTGAGTGGTGGTCAGTGTAACACTATGACAACACCGAGTGGTGGTCAGTGTAACACTATGGCAACACCGAGTGGTGGTCAGTGTAACACTGAGTGGTGGTCAGTGTAACACTATGGCAACACTGAGTGGTGATCAGTGTAACACTATGGCAACACTGAGTGGTGATCAGTGTAACACTATGGCAAAACTGAGTGGTGGTCAGTGTAACACTATGGCAACACTGAGTGGTGGTCAGTGTAACACTATGGCAACACTGAGTGGTGGTCAGTGTAACACTATGGCAACACTGAGTGGTGGTCAGTGTAACACTATGGCAACACTGAGTGGTGGTCAGTGTAACACTATGGCAACACTGAGTGGTGGTCAGTGTAACACTATGGCAACACTGAGTGGTGGTCAGTGTAACACTATGGCAACACTGAGTGGTGATCAGTGTAACACTATGGCAACACTGAGTGGTGGTCAGTGTAACACTATGGCAACACTGAGTGGTAGTCAGTGTAACACTATGGCAACACTGAGTGGTGGTCAGTGTAACACTATGGCAACACCGAGTGGTGGTCAGTGTAACACTATGGCAACACTGAGTGGTGGTCAGTGTAACACAATGGCAACACTGAGTGGTGGTCAGTGTAACACTATGGCAACACTGAGTGGTGGTCAGTGTAACACTATGGCAACACTGTGTGGTGATCAGTGTAACACTATGGCAACACTGAGTGGTGGTCAGTGTAACACTATGACAACACCGAGTGGTGGTCAGTGTAACACTATGGCAACACTGAGTGGTGGTCAGTGTAACACTATGGCAACACTGAGTGGTGGTCAGTGTAACACTATGGCAACACTGAGTGGTGGTCAGTGTAACACTATGGCAACACTGAGTGGTGGTCAGTGTAACACTATGGCAACACTGAGTGGTGATCAGTGTAACACTATGGCAACACTGAGTGGTGGTCAGTGTAACACTATGGCAACACTGAGTGGTAGTCAGTGTAACACTATGGCAACACTGAGTTGTGGTCAGTGTAACACTATGGCAACACCGAGTGGTGGTCAGTGTAACACTATGGCAACACTGAGTGGTGGTCAGTGTAACACTGAGTGGTGGTCAGTGTAACACAATGGCAACACTGAGTGGTGGTCAGTGTAACACTATGGCAACACTGAGTGGTGGTCAGTGTAACACTATGGCAACACTGTGTGGTGATCAGTGTAACACTATGGCAACACTGAGTGGTGGTCAGTGTAACACTATGACAACACCGAGTGGTGGTCAGTGTAACACTATGGCAACACTGAGTGGTGGTCAGTGTAACACTATGGCAACACTGAGTGGTGATCAGTGTAACACTATGGCAACACTGAGTGGTGGTCAGTGTAACACTATGGCAACACTGAGTGGTAGTCAGTGTAACACTATGGCAACACTGAGTGGTGGTCAGTGTAACACTATGGCAACACCGAGTGGTGGTCAGTGTAACACTATGGCAACACTGAGTGGTGGTCAGTGTAACACTGAGTGGTGGTCAGTGTAACACAATGGCAACACTGAGTGGTGGTCAGTGTAACACTATGGCAACACTGAGTGGTGGTCAGTGTAACACTATGGCAACACTGTGTGGTGATCAGTGTAACACTATGGCAACACTGAGTGGTGGTCAGTGTAACACTATGACAACACCGAGTGGTGGTCAGTGTAACACTATGGCAACACTGAGTGGTGGTCAGTGTAACACTATGGCAACACTGAGTGGTGGTTCGCTGACTGAAAAGAAAACGTAACCTAGCCTGGCCTGGCCTGACCAAGTTTAGCCTGGCCTAGGCCAGCCTGGCCAAGTTTAGCTTAGCCTAGGCCTAGCTTAGCCTGACCTAGCCTGGCCTAGTTTAGCCTGACCTAGCCCGGTCTAGCATAGCCTAGCCAAGCCTAACCATTCCCTCTAAGCAGCCTTTACCAGCCCTACAAACTACCTCCCCCCCCCTTACATCCAGCCGCCCTATAAACACAACGTAACGGTCCCTAGTGTTACCTTGTTACAACTTGCTACAAAGTGGTTACATCTTGTTAGAAAGTTTTAATGACGTGTTAGAAAGTTGTTACCACTGGTGCGAACGTTGTAGCGACGTCGTAGTTCCGTCGTGTGTGTGGCGGGAGCTCCCACACACGCCCCCCTCATCTGTAGAGTCAAGTACCTCCCCTCCCTCTCCCCTCAGTGATGAGTCACCGCTGAGGCGAGGGAAACCGGTTACGTTGCTAGTTTCCTCATGTTTCCCCCCCCCTCCCCTCCTTCCCCAGGGAGACACGGTGCCGGAGAGTAGGGGGGGGGGGGGGCGGGGGGTGAAGGGAGAGTAGTATATAGGCATGTGGAGTGACTCAGGTATATACTCACCCCACCGGCGGGGGGTGAGTATATACCTGAGGTCGTATAGTTCAGGATCGTCCCGCTCCTGTGCCAGGTAAGTCCACTACGGGCTCACCATAGCCCGTGCTACTTTGGAACTTTTGTTCCGAGTAGCTGAATGTAAAACAACAACAACAACAGCTCAGGATTTGACAAGTCCGTTCCTGCTGGGACCGGCAGTGTCCCAGGGCGGGCGGGCGGGCGGGCGGGCGGGAAGACGAAGCCTCGTGGCGGAAATTTGAATCTCTGGCGCGAGTTAGACTCTGTAACGGTTCCCGGGGTGCAGATATTACGTGTCGCTGAGGTGAACAACCAGTTACAAGCGTTGCCATTTAGTGTGATTTCATTGTCCATCCCCCCCCCTCTCTTCCTTTTGCTATTTGACGTGTGGCATCACACAGAAATCACAATAGCGTGATGCATCAAATGAACAAATCCAGAAGGACCGTGACGAGGATTCGAACCTGCGTCCGAGATCATCGCAGACGCTGCCTTTATAGCGAATCCTCGTCACGGCCCTTGTGGATTTGTTCATTTGACGTGTGGCATTCCTGCTGATCTGTGAAATATGTGTCTCCGACCACCTGCACCTGTGGTTGCTGTCGGTGTGTAGGTCGTTCAGGTTTGGTTATGTGTAGATGAGGTCGTCTGAGGTGACGGGGTCGTCAGAGTGTGGTCGTTGAGTGAAGGCTGGCTCTCAGACCCACGGCGGAGTTCTCCCAGTTCAATGATTTCAGCTTCTGATGCAACCCAGGCTGGGGGAGCAGCTGTTGAGCTTGGGAAGAGCTGGTGAGGGGGGGGGGGGGTGTAGAATTATCCAAATCCACCCAAATTTGCCCAGATTCTGCTACCATTAGGTAAGTATTGAAGAAATATGGTATATTTACTCACGGTAATGTTGGTGCTGAATGTAGAACATGATAAAACCTATTTTTGCTCTGAAATAATCTAATTTCATAACGAAATTAGAAGTAAATATGTACCAGGTGACGCCATAGGAAGTCGACGGTCCAAGCGACAATGTTGCGGAGCGACTTATCCAAGATATATTGTCAATGGGTTTGAAAAGTTGCCTCTAATATTACCTAGCCCAAACTAACCTTACCTAACCCAAACTAACCTTCCCTAACCCAAACTAACCTTACCTAACCCAAACTAACCTTACCTAACCCAAACTAACCTTACCTAACCCAAACTTACCTTGCCTAGCCCAAACTAACCTTACCTAACCCAAACTAACCTTACCTAACCCAAACTTACCTTGCCTAGCCCAAACTAACATTACCTAACCCAAACTAACCTTACCTAACCCAAACTTACCTTGCCTAGCCCAAACTAACCTTACCTAACCCAAACTAACCTTACCTAACCCAAACTAACCTTACCTAACCCAAACTAACCTTACCTAACCCAAACTAACCTTACCTAACCCAAACTAACCTTACCTAACCCAAACTAACCTTACCTAACCCAAACTTACCTTGCCTAGCCCAAACTAACATTACCTAATCCAAACCAACCTTACCTAACTGTTCTGCCTTGTGGGGGTTGGGGATTTTGGGACTTAAACCCCCAAAAGAAGGCTCAGGTTATTGCACCAGGCCGTTATTTGTGTTCAGGCGGACACTGTCCCCGACCACTCTCTGACAGTACAAACAATCGACCTCGGCAGCCACACTCCCGCTACCGTCGGTCGACCAGCAATGTACACTGGAGTGCTTGAAATTGACTTCGGAGATCATCCTGTACGCCTCTTGATCTTGGAGAGGGGTTCAGCATCACATATTTAGGGGAGCGGCTCCAACACTGGCCTCGTTGTCTTGTACACACACCCTACTCGAGCCGCCGTGACTCCCCACTCTCTCCTTGTTTGGAATGATATCCAAAACCCCCCCTTTTGTGGATTAGTATCTTCTGCCACCCTGTCCGCAGCCGTGACCCCTCTCTCTCTCTCTCTCTCTCTCTCTCTCTCTCTCTCTCCTTCTCTCCCTCTCTCTCTCTCTCTCTCTCTCTCTCTCTCTCTCTCTCTCTCTCTCTCTCTCTCTCTCTCTCTCTCTCTCTCTCTCTCTCTCTCTCTCTCTCTCTCTCCTACCCCTCCCTTCCTTCCTTCCCCCCCTGCTTTCTGGGAACCTCACCAGGACAAGAGCAAAAGATAATATATATATATATATATATATATATATATATATATATATATATATATATATATATATATATATACATATACACATACTAACATATACATTTAATATACAAAGAAAACATACATAATACATGACATAAAATAGAATATTATCATACAACACTCTAACCTGCCACAACCCGGTAGCATCTCAATATCATATCCTGGCTTCACCAAGTGTCCATATCAAGTGGCTGCCCAACTCTTGGCTCACCACTTACTACTCCCTCACTACATGGGGCTGGAATCCTGTCTCAACAATACTGTATCCTCAGCCCTAAATGTATATGGAACACAGCTCGGGGCTGAAACACCAGAAACATCTACATAAGTATCCCCCAACACAAGAAGAAATCAATCTCTCACCTTACACTGTGTCTTACATGCCAATAAGTATTCAAGCACTCCCCTTATACAATTATGTGTGTCCACCATGAACCTCTGTTCTGCTCCTAGAGGCTCACCACCAATATATATCTCTAGGTCCTCCAAAATATCAGGAAAGGCACTTCTGGAGTTCTCTCAATCTGGTGCAAAATGAAGTCCGAATCCAACATCAGTGACACTTCACCACTGATTCCACAGAGACACGTGTAGCTCCTCTACACTGCTTGAAATCAACTCCTCACTATGGAGTTCAGCATACACTTCTTCTCCAGCCTCGAAGTTCCTCCATCAACTTCTTCTCTAACCTTGAAGTTTTCCCACGAACTCCTTCCCAAACAAACTGGCGAAATCTTTGACGTAAGGACGCTCACTCACTGGAGCTCAAACATGGCGCTCACATCGGCCACCCACAAAAATGCTTCGGGACTGCCTCACAAGGCTTCCTCTAGTCCACGACTGGAGTTCACAACGTCGCCTGGCAGGCTCCACAACAGAAACGCCTGCTTACTTCCATCCTCTTGAAGGTACAACAAATAGAGTTTCACCAAGGCACACCCAACACTCACTTGCAGGTCGCCTCTAATTTACCAAAATCACAGAGAAATGGTGTACTGTCCCCAACAGCTTCCTCACACTTGCAGACAAGTAGTCTTCACTCCGGCACTCCGGTTTTGGGTAAGCTTGGGTGGATTTGGGTAGATTTGGGTAATTCTATGGACCCCCCCAGCAGTTCAGAGCAGTCACTGGGGTCAGAGAAGAGCTGGTGGGCCACTCTCTCTCTCTCTTAGTTCCGGGTGTCTTCCCTTGAGTAGGTGATATTGATCGCTCTTGGCCGTCTCTCTGTCACCTCAGTAGGTGATATTGATCGCTCTTGGCCGTCTCTCTGTCACTGACAGTACTGTCCGTCATAGTGACGGGGTCTGGTGTGTGTGTTGGTGGGGCTGGGGTCGTTATTAACCTGATGACGAGTCTCCAGACCTGTGGTGACGTACAGCAGGTGGTTATCTGGGACGGTGTGGAGACACTGCTGCATCACTTCTCACACCCTCTACACTGCTGTTACTCCTGCTGCTGCTGGTACTGCTGCCGTTACTGCTGCTGCTGTAACAGCCGTGTCAACATACAGGCTCAGGGTAGGAGAGGAACGACAGGCACCACAGCTGAGTGGGACGTAACCCAGTATGGTGCTGAGCATCAAGATAGTGAAGAGTTGAGTGAGAGGCAGAGGAGTAAGTGGTAGAGCACTAATCCAGTTTAGACAGCATATGGGAGGAATGCAAATAGAGTAGCGAACGTCTATTTCAGCTCCCTAAATAAGCATGGGACAAGACTTTAAGTTAAGGGCCTTAGACCATTCAACTCGGAGCTGTGAGAAGCGAGTGTCAAAGATTAAACCCAGAAGTTTAGCAGAATCATTATACAAAAGAGGATTACCTTAAAGCGACAAGAGGAGGACGAAGAACGACCTGTTTCCGAGAAAAAGTCATAGCACATGTCTTGGTGACCGAGAACTTGAAGCCATGATTGGCGGGCCAGGACGACACGAGATTAATTGCTAGTTGAAGCTGTCATTGGCGCAAAGGTGAGTTATCACCTTGACAGCTGAGGGTGTCAAGGCGATGACACCTTGACACCCTGCGTGTTAGTGGCTGTACCACTAACACTACCACTTAACTATGCGTGTTAGTGGCTGTACCACTAACACTACCACTTAACTATGCGTGTTAGTGGCTGTACCACTAACACTACCACTAAACTATGCGTGTTAGTGGCTGTACCACTAACACTACCACTTAACTATGCGTGTTAGTGGCTGTACCACTAACACTACCACTTAACTATGCGTGTTAGTGGCTGTACCACTAACACTACCACTTAAATATGCGTTTTAGTGGCTGTACCACTAACACTACCACTTAACTATGCGTGTTAGTGGCTGTACCACTAACACTACCACTTAACTATGCGTGTTAGTGGCTGTACAAGAATGTTAGAACTCTTGTATGTATAAATGAAAAATAGAGAGCTGAGAAAATACCAGAGGGAAGGGAGGAAAGAAGACCATTGAGGACAACCAGGAAAAGAGTAGTGCTCAGAACACTACCTCGAGGTATATCGAAAAGAAGCGGAGAGAGCGGCACCAAGCCTCACTCTAAAGGAACTACTGGAGAGGAAGCTCTGGAGGAAGAGAAGGAGATTACCACGAAGGTCAAAAGAACGGAGTTGGGACAGAATGTGGTATCTCCAGGTGGTACCACACACCCTTCCTGGTCAAAAAGGACAGCAACAACAGAGGTCTTCGCAGCAAAGGCAGTACGAATATAGACCTCCAAGTTCACTAAGACATCAGTCGTGCCATGACACCTGCGAAAGCCAAATTTAGTGTGTGAGAGGTGACGATAGTGTTCTAAAACCTCCTGGATATAGTTCATGAACATAAGTGAACAATAGTGTTACCCTACACGAGTCTTACGCGAGTCGGGTTTTCTTGTTTTTCACCTGTTACCTTCTGATTCCAGTCTATTTAGGTATTGCCTTACTCATGGCAGGGCTCTTCATTTACGACCTCCTGACCTACAGGTTTGTGTCGTAATATCTTGTGCGGCACTGTCATGGACTGTTTGGCTGTCATGATATTCACAATTTGCCCAACCCTCTCTGTCCTGTGTTAGTGTCGTTGCTTTATCACAGATCTCTAGTAGGTTCGTTAGGCATGATTTTCCTTTCCTAAAGCCGTGATGATTTACAGTGACATACCTAATTCTCTACACACAGAGATCACACTAACGTGATGCATCAAATGAACAAATCCACAAGGGCCTTGACGAGGATTCGAACCTGCGTCCGGGAGCATCCCAGACACTGCCTTAATCGACTGAGCTACGACAGGGTTAAAAGAGTTGAAACCGAAGTTCTACTGAGGCTACAGGATCCATTAAGTTCAGTAGAACTTCGGTTTCAACTCTTTTAACACTGTCGTAGCTCAGTCGATTAAGGCAGTGTCTGGGATGCTCCCGGACGCAGGTTCGAATCCTCGTCAAGGCCCTTGTGGATTTGTTCACCTAATTCTCTCTTTAGGTGTGTAATCTTATTTTTTAATATTATTTCAAGTACTTTGCAGAAGATGCTTGTCAGTAGTACTGGTCTGTAGTTAAGTGCCTCATCTCTATCTCCTTTATTTTATATTAGAGGTATGCTAAGGGTATATGCCATTTCTTTTAACATCCATGGTGATACATTGTCTGGTTCAGTAGCTTCAATTTCTTCTGGTGATGCCACTTGTCTCATTGCTTCCTTTGCTGTTACCTCAGTATGTATTAGTCTCTCATCTACAGGAACCTCCTCATCTAGCACTGGCAGCTGGTCTGGCTAAGTCATAAACACTCCATTTAGAAATTGGCGTTTAGTTCCTTGCAAATTTCCTTGTCATTTCCTGAATGTTCACCTCTCATTTTTCACTTGTCACTTGGCCGTTAACTGTTATGTTAACAGTGTTATGATCAGTGTTGCGTCTAGTTGCTCAGTGTTGCGTCTAGTTGTTTTCACCCCTAACTGTTATTTCCTTCTTAT
This sequence comes from Procambarus clarkii, assembly GCF_040958095.1. Lineage (NCBI taxonomy): Eukaryota > Metazoa > Arthropoda > Malacostraca > Decapoda > Cambaridae > Procambarus > Procambarus clarkii. Next base: position 13,103,869 of record NC_091216.1, on the reverse strand, counting down.
ATGACTATGCAGTAGTTTTGGTTGTTTGTGAGTATGTGTATATGAGAGAGAGAGAGAGAGAGAGAGAGAGAGAGAGAGAGAGAGAGAGAGAGAGAGAGAGAGAGAGAGAGAGAGAGAGAGAGAGAGAGAGAGAGAGAGAGAGAGTAAATGAATGAATAAATTAATGAATACCTTAGTGTTATACAAACATTCCTGAGACTATCTGACAATTCTCGTGCAACAGTTGACACATCTTGCAAGAAACACCGTGCTTGTCCTATCTTCTCAAAGACACACACACACACACACACACACACACACACACACACACACACACACACACACACACACACACACACACACACACACACACACACACACACACGTACATACATAACGATCTTAATTAAGATTGCTCGTCGTGTCTAGACAGTGATACCAACCTTGCGTCTGGTTCGTCATCTGCCTATTTGAACACTCTTCCAACCCCCCCCCCCCTCCCCCCTCCTTTAAAGAGCTCCTCCTGCTCTTCCTCCCACGAGCTCGGAGCAACAAGAGGCTGCAGGCGGATATCTCTCTTCCTCAATGACGACCACGAAGGCACGACTCCATTAACCCAAATGGACATCGTAAATGGCCCCGTCTTTACCTCGTGACACTTCTCACTTGATCAATATCCGCAGAGCCTGAAGGGCCTCGCAGCAGGAAAAGGATCGTACATTCCTTGGGATTTCTAAGTTTATAAGATGAACCCTCTCGCTGGAAAGGGTCGTAGAGTCCGTTCACCCGTTCCGTCGTAAATACCCGCCGCTAGGTTACCGGGGAAGGAGAAGGGAGAGCGCCTGGGGGAGTTAATCTGGCCGGAGTGAAGGGGTCTCGTGGGGGCGCTAGCCGGCCCCCACACACCTATACTCTTAATCAAATCTGGTGCAGAAATTGGGGGCCTTCATTACCTGGCTTTCCTCTCTTCCCGGGGCGCTTGTGGCAGTGATCGCTGGCACTCTTGTTACTTGGGTGGGGGAGAGAGAGAAAGAGAGAGAGAGAGAGAGAGAGAGAGAGAGAGAGAGAGAGAGAGAGAGAGAGAGACGGAGGGAGGGAAGTTAAGAAAGGAGGTGGAGGAGATAAGAATGATTGTGAGACCAAATATACTGAGGCTGGAACAGGGAGTTGGTATAAATGTCATGAAAGGAAATTATGTGTTGTCTGTTATATTAGCTCGCTTGGGCACGCTTGGGCACGGGCAGAGCACGCACTCATCCACATCCACAAGACCTCTTATAAGTCTCCTCCTAACTTCCTTGGGGACTTCAATATACCCAGTTTCCAATGGAGAATAGTAATCAATAACATTATAGCAGGAAATCAACCTGGAAATAACCAATCACAGGTCAGAGAACTACAGAGATTCTGTGACAAATTCTCGTTCAGTCGTAGATTACAGAACCAACTAGGAACGAGAACACGCTGGACCTGATATTCACGAACAATGATGAGCTAATCAGAAACATTACTGTCTCAGACACTACGTACTCGGACCACAAGATCATTGAAGTGCAAACTAACATTAATAACGGTAGTAGGCCCAAGAGAAACAACAAGCGAGAAGGGCTATTCTATAAATTCAATTTTAATAATAAGAGGATAAACTGGGAGAAAATAAACAGGGAACTGACAAACATTCAATGGGAAAATGTTCTAAGTAAAAAAAAATCCTACACAAGGAATAGAAAAACTGACTTCTGAAGCATATGAAGTGTGTCTGAAACATGTTCCTTTGAGGAAAGTCAGAAAGAGGTCCAACGTAGAAAGAGAACGCAGACGACATTACAAAAGAAGAAAAAAGTTAACGGAAATGCTAAAGCAGACGTGACTTTCCATGCAAAGAAGGAATAATTTAAAAAGGGAGATTGAAGAAATCGAACAAAGACTGAAGCATTCATATCAGACTGAAGAAAGGGAACTAGAACAGAAAGCAATTCAAGAAATAAATAAAAAAACAAAATATTTCTTCTCATATGCTAAATAAAAAGCAAAAACCACTGCCAGTATTGGACCTATTCGTATTAGTGAAGGTTCATACACGGAGGATGACAAAGAAATTAGTGAAATCCTAAAAAAGCAGTATGAGGACATGTTTAGCACCCCGATACACAGCATGAAAGTGGAAGATCCGGACAACTTCTTTATGCGCGATATCCAAACCCCTATAAATATAACTGATATCAACACGAGCGTGGCAGATTTTGAAAGAGAAATTGACAATATGCCCATGCACTCAGCCCCGCGTCCAGACTCATGTAATTCAATATTTATAAAGAAATGCAAGGTGCCAGTAGCACAGGCACTCAGTATAGTGTGGAGGAAGAGCTTGGACACGGGGGAGATACCAGATGCGCTTAAAGCAGTAGACATAGCCCCTCTACACTAGGGAGGGAGCAAAGCATTGACAAAGTGGCCAATGTTGACCAGTTGCACTAACGTCCCACATAATAAAAGTATTTGAGAGTGATCAGGAGTCAGGTCACTAGTTTCTTGGAGACCAATGAACTCCACAATCCAAGCCAACAAGGATTTAGAGCAGGAAGATCGTGCCTCTCGCAGCTACTTGACCATTACAACAAAGTCACTGAGGCATTAGAAGAAAATCAGAATGCAGATGTGGTATATACGGATTTCGCAAAGCCATTCGATAAATGTGACCATGGAGTGATAGCACACAAAATGAGGTCAGTGGGAATAACTGGTAAAGTAGGACGCTGGATACTCAGTTTTCTGTCGAACAGAACACAAAGAGTAACTGTCAACCATATAAAATCGAGTCCAAGTGCAGTTAAAACTCAGTACCTTAAGGTACAGTCCTTGCACCACTGCTTTTCCTTATTCTCATATCAGATATACACTCAAATACAAGGCACAGCTTCGTATCATCTTTTGCAGATGACACAAAAATCAGCATGAAAATTACCTCTGCTGAAGATATTAAAAACTACAAGCAGATATTAATAAAGTTTTCGACTGGGTAGCAGAAAATAACATGATGTTTAACAGCGATAAATTCCAGGTACTTAATACGGTAAAAATGAGGACCTTAAACATAATAAAGGGTAAAAAAAAAACGCAATCAAATGTACCCATAGTAGGAAAACAGCATGTAAAGGATTTGGGAATAATGATGTCCGACGACCTAACGTTTAGGGAGCATAACCAAGCAAATATTGCGTCAGCCAGAAAAATGATGGGATGGATTACGAGAACTTTCAAATCCAGGGATCCCATCACAATGGTTGTACTCTTTAAGTCACTTGTGTTGTCCCGTCTTGAGTACTGCTCAGTACTCACTTCCCCCTTCAGAGCAGGAGAGACTGCTGAAATAGAGGGAATACAGAGAACATATACGGCACTCATAGACGCGATAAAGCATCTAAATTACTGGGATCGTCTCTAAGCTCTCCGAATGTACTCGCTAGAAAGACGAAGGGAGAGATATAAAATAATATACACGTGGAAAATACTGGAGGGCCAGGTCCCAAATCTACACAGTAAAATAACAACGTACTGGAGTGAATGATATGGAAGAAAATGCAGAATAGAACCAGTGAAGAGCAGAGGTGCCATAGGCACAATCAGAGAACACTGTATAAACATCAGAGGTTCGCGGTTGTTCAACGTCCTCCCAGCGAGCATAAGAAATATTGCCGGAACAACCGTGGACATCTTCAAGAGGAAACTAGATTGTTTCCTTCAAGGAGTGCCGGACCAACCGGGCTGTGGTGGGTATGTGGGCCTGCGGGCCGCTCCAAGCAACAGCCTGGTGGACCAAACTCTCACAAGTCAAGCCTGGCCTCGTGCCGGGCTTGGGGAGTAGAAGAACTCCCAGAACCCCATCAACCAGGTAACCAGGTACTTTCCCCCCTCCCCCCCCCACATACACACCCTGGCCTGGGCCTCCCGGCTGAGTGGACAGTGCTCTGGGGTCGTAGTCCTAAGGGTCCAGGTTTGATCCCCGGCCGAACCAGAAACAAATGGGCAGAGTTTCTTTCACCCTGATGGCCCTGTTCCCCTAGCAGTGAAAAGGTACCTGAGAGTTAGACAGCTGCTACACTGTTTCACCCACTTCACCCCCCTCCCCTTCAATTGTTATTTGTGTGGTAAAACAGTTGTGCCTGAGCTAAAAAAAAAAATACATTTGGTGTGTGTCTGCAAACAGTTTTGTCAGTGAGGAAAGTGAGCAGGTAATTCCGAGGTGCGAGTTGCGTCTAAATGCTCAGTGTTGCGTCTAGATGCTCAGTGTTGCGTCTAGTTGCTCAGTGTTGCGTCTAAATGCTCAGTGTTGCGTCAAGATGCTCAGTGTTGCGTCTAGTTGCTCAGTGTTGCGTCTAAATGCTCAGAGTTGCGTCTAGATGCTCAGTGTTGCGTCTAGTTGCTCAGTGTTGCGTCTAGATGCTCAGTGTTGCGTCTAGTTGCTCAGTGTTGCGTCTAAATGCTCAGTGTTGCGTCTAGATGCTCAGTGTTGCGTCTAGTTGCTCAGTGTTGCGTCTAGATGCTCAGTGTTGCGTCTAGATGTTCAGTGTTGCGTCTAGTTGCTCAGTGTTGCGTCTAGATGCTCAGTGTTGCGTCTAGTTGCTCAGTGTTGCGCCTAGATGCTCAGTGTTGCGTCTAGATGCTCAGTGTTGCGTCTAGATGCTCAGTGTTGCGTCTAGATGCTCAGTGTTGCGTCTAGATGCTCAGTGTTGCGTCTAGATGCTCAGTGTTGCGTCTAGTTGCTCAGTGTTGCGTCTAGATGCTCAGTGTTGCGTCTAGTTGCTCAGTGTTGCGTCTAGTTGCTCAGTGTTGCGTCTAGATGCTCAGTGTTGCGTCTAGATGCTCAGTGTTGCGTCTAGTTGCTCAGTGTTGCGTCTAGATGCTCAGTGTTGCGTCTAGTTGCTCAGTGTTGCGTCTAGTTGCTCAGTGTTGCGTCTAGATGCTCAGTGTTGCGTCTAGATGCTCAGTGTTGCGTCTAGATGCTCAGTGTTGCGTCTAGTTGCTCAGTGTTGCGTCTAGATGCTCAGTGTTGCGTCTAGATGCTCAGTGTTGCGTCTAGATGCTCAGTGTTGCGTCTAGTTGCTCAGTGTTGCGTCTAGATGCTCAGTGTTGCGTCTAGATGCTCAGTGTTGCAGCTGCAACACTCTCAACACCACACAGGTCTGTGTTCCGACGCTTCCTGTATCACAGATGTATATGTATCATATCTTTCACATTATCATATTAAATTTGGGGGGGGGTGTCTGGGGGCTCAAATTGATTTCTTATAGGTGGAAGAGGAGGACGAAGAGGAGGAGGACGAGGACGAGGAGGAGGAGCAGAGGAAGGAGGAGGGGGAAGAGCAGAGGAAGGAGGAGGGGGAAGAGCAGAGGAGGGGGAAGAGCAGAGGAAGGAGGAGGGGGTTTTAAGCCATATTAGAGCAAATTAAGATTCCCTTTGGGACTGTGAACACCTCCCTGGCGCACCGTTGAACGCCCTCTTATCCTAACTCAAGTGCGGGTAAAGGTGGGTGGGCGGGAGCACCTTCTGTAGGGACGGGTGGGGTGGGCCCGTCTCTCCCCTCACTCACACTCTTCCCCTCACTCACACTCCTTCCCTCACTCACACTCCTCCCCTCACTCACACTCCTTCCCTCACTCACACTCCTCCCCTCACTCACACTCTTCCCCTCACTCACACTCCTTCCCTCACTCACACTCCTCCCCTCACTCACACTCCTTCCCTCACTCACACTCCTCCCCTCACTCACACTCCTTCCCTCACTCACACTCCTTCCCTCACTCACACTCCTCCCCTCACTCACACTCCTTCCCTCACTCACACTCCTCCCCTCACTCACACTCCTTCCCTCACTCACACTCCTCCCCTCACTCACACTCCTCCCCTCACTCACACTCGCCTCACACGAGATTTCGTGAAGGTTTTCATCATATTTG
>NC_091216.1:13035433-13092933 GCF_040958095.1 Procambarus clarkii | reverse complement strand
TGTTCTGTCTCCTCGTGTTCTGTCTCCTCGTGTTCTGTCTCCCCGTGTTCTGTCTCCTCGTGTTCTCTCTCCCCGTGTTCTCTCTCCCCGTGTTCTGTCTCCTCGTGTTCTGTCTCCCCGTGTTCTGTCTCCTCGTGTTCTCTCTCCTCGTGTTCTATCTCCCCGTGTTCTGTCTCCTCGTGTTCTGTCTCCCCGTGTTCTGTCTCCTCGTGTTCTGTCTCCTCGTGTTCTGTCCCCTCGTGTTCTGTCTCCTCGTGTTCTGTCCCCCGTGTTCTGTCCCCCGTGTTCTGTCCCCTCGTGTTCTGTTTTCGTGTTCTGTCTCCCCGTGTTCTATGTCCTCGTGTTCTGTCCCCTCGTGTTCTGTCTCCTCGTGTTCTGTCTCCTCGTTTTCTGTCCCCTCGTGTTCTGTCCCCCGTGTTCTGTCTCTTCGTGTTCTGTCTCCCCGTGTTCTGTCTCCTCGTGTTCTGACCCCCCGTGTTCTGTCCCCCGTGTTCTGTCTCCTCGTGTTCTGTCTCCCCGTGTTCTGTCTCCTCGTGTTCTGTCTCCCCGTGTTCTGTCTCCTCGTGTTCTGTCCCAACGTGTTCTGTCTCCTCGTGTTGTCTCCCCGTGTTCTGTCCCCCGTGTTCTGTCTCCTCGTGTTCTGTCCCCCCGTGTTCTGTCTACTCGTGTTCTGTCCCATCGTGTTCTGTCCCCCGTGTTCTGTCTCGTGTTCTGTCTTCGTGTTCTGTCCCCTCGTGTTCTGTCTCCCCGTGTTCTGTCTCCACGTGTTCTGTCTCCTCGTGTTCTGTCTCCTCGTGTTCTGTCTCCCCGTGTTCTGTCCCCTCGTGTTCTGTCCCCTCGTGCTCTGTCCCCTCGTGTTCTGTCTCCTCGTGTTCTGTCCCCTCTTTCTGTAACTCTCGTGTTCTGTCCCCTCGTGTTCTGGCCCCTCCCCTCGGGTTCTGTCTCCTCGTGTTCTGTCCCCTCGTTCTGTAACTCGTGTTTTGTCCCCTCGTGTTCTGTCTTCCCGTGTTCTGCCCCTCGTGTTCTGTCCCCTCGTGTTCTGTCTCCTCGTGTTCTGTCTCCCCGTGTTCTGTCTCCCCGTGTTCTCTCTCCTCGTGTTCTGTTTCCCCGTGTTCTGTCTCCCCGTGTTCTGTCTCCTCGTGTTCTCTCTCCCCGTGTTCTGTCTCCCCGTGTTCTGTCTCCTCGTGTTCTGTCCCCTCGTGTTCTGTCTCCTCGTGTTCTGTCTCCTCGTGTTCTGTCTCCCCGTGTTCTGTCCCCTCGTGTTATGTCCCCTCGTGTTCTGTCTCCTCGTGTTCTGTCTCCCCGTGTTCTGTCCCCTTGTGTTCTGTCCCCTCGTGTTCTGTCTCCCCGTGTTCTGTCCCATCGTGTTCTGTCTCCTCGTGTTCTGTCTACCCGTGTTCTGTCTCCCCGTGTTCTGTCTCCTCGTGTTCTGTCGCCCCGTGTTCTGTCGCCCCGTGTTCTGTCCCCCCCGTGTTCTGTCTCCCCGTGTTCTGTCTCCTCGTGTTCTGTCTCCCCGTGTTCTGTCTCCTCGTGTTCTGTCTCCCCGTGTTCTGTCTCCTCGTGTTCTGTCTCCCCGTGTTCTGTTTCCTCGTGTTTTGTCTCCTCGTGTTCTGTCGCCCCGTGTTCTGTCCCCCCCGTGTTCTGTCTCCCCGTGTTCTGTCTCCCCGTGTTCTGTTTCCTCGTGTTCTGTCTCCTCGTGTTCTATCGCCCCGTGTTCTGTCGCCCCGTGTTCTGTCCCCTCTTGTTCTGTCTCCCCGTGTTCTGTCTCCTCGTGTTCTGTCTCCCCGTGTTCTGTTTCCTCGTGTTCTGTCTCCTCGTGTTCTGTCTCCCCGTGTTCTGTCTCCCCGTGTTCTGTCTCCTCCTGTTCTGTCTCCTCCTGTTCTGTCTCCTCGTGTTTTGTCTCCTGTTCTGTCGCCCCGTGTTCTGTCTCCCCGTGTTCTGTTTCCTCGTGTTCTGTCTCCTCGTGTTCTGTCGCCCCGTGTTCTGTCTCCCCATGTTCTGCCCCCCCGTGTTCTGTCTCCCCGTGTTCTGTCCCCCGTGTTCTGTCCCCTCGTGTTCTGTCTCCTCGTGTTATGTCCCCTCGTGTTCTGTTTCCTCGTGTTCTGTCTCCTCGTGTTCTGTCTCCCCGTGTTCTATCTCCTCGTGTTCTGTCCCCTCGTGTTCTGTTTCCTCGTGTTCTGTCCCCTCGTGTTCTGTCTCCTCGTGTTCTGTCTCCTCGTTTTCTGTCCCCTCGTGTTCTGTCCTCCGTGTTCTGTCTCCTCGTGTTCTGTCTCCCCGTGTTCTGTCTCCTCGTGTTCTGTCTCCTCGTGTTCTGTCTCCTCGTGTTCTGTCTCCTCGTGTTGTCTCCCCGTGTTCTGTCCCCCGTGTTCTGTCTCCTCGTGTTCTGTCTTCGTGTTCTGTCCCCCCGTGTTCTGTCTACTCGTGTTCTGTCCCATCGTGTTCTGTCCCCCGTGTTCTGTCTCCTCGTGTTCTGTCCCCTCGTGTTCTGTCCCCCGTGTTCTGTCTCGTGTTCTGTCTTCGTGTTCTGTCTCGTGTTCTGTCTTCGTGTTCTGTCCCCTCGTGTTCTGTCTCCCCGTGTTCTTTCTCCTCGTGTTCTGTCTCCCCGTGTTCTGTCTCCACGTGTTCTGTCTCCTCGTGTTCTGTCTCCCCATGTTCTGTCCCCTCGTGTTCTGTCCCCTCGTGCTCTGTCCCCTCGTGTTCTGTCTCCTCGTGTTCTGTCCCCTCTTTCTGTAACTCGTGTTCTGTCCCCTCGTGTTCTGGCCCCTCCCCTAGTGTTCTGTCTCCTCGTGTTCTGTCCCCTCGTTCTGTAACTCGTGTTTTGTCCCCTCGTGTTCTGTCTTCCCGTGTTCTGCCCCACGTGTTCTGTCCCCTCGTGTTCTGTCTCCTCGTGTTCTGTCTCCCCGTGTTCTGTCCCCTCGTGTTCTGTCTCCTAGTGTTCTGTCCCCTCGTGTTCTGTCCCCTCGTGTTCTGTCTCCCCGTGTTCTGTCTCCTCGTGTTCTGTCCCCTCGTGTTCTCCCTCCTCGTGTTCTGTCTCCTCATGTTGTCCCCTCGTTCTGTAACTCTCGTGTTCTGTCCCCTCGTGTTCTGTCTCCCCGTGTTCTGTCCCCCCGTGTTCTGTCCCCTCGTGTTGTCTCCTCGTGTTCTGTCCCCTCGTGTTCTGTCTCCCCGTGTTCTGTCCCCTCGTGTTCTGTAACTCGTGTTCTGTCCTCTCGTGTTCTGTCTCCCCGTGTTCTGTCCCCTCGTGTTCTGTAACTCTCGTGTTCTGTCTCCTCGTGTTCTGTTTCCCCGTGTTCTGTCCCCTCGTATTCTGTCTCCTCGTGTTCTGTCTCCTCGTGTTCTGTCTCCCCGTGTTCTGTCTCCTCGTGTTCTGTCCCCTCGTGTTCTGTCTCCTAGTGTTCTGTCCCCTCGTGTTCTGTCTCCTAGTGTTCTGTCCCCTTGTGTTCTGTCCCCTCGTGTTCTGTCTCCCCGTGTTCTGTCTCCTCGTGTTCTGTCCCCTCGTGTTCTGTCTCCTCGTGTTCTGTCTCCTCGTGTTCTGTCTCTCCGTGTTCTGTCCCCTCGTGTTATGTCCCCTCGTGTTCTGTCTCCTCGTGTTCTGTCCCCCCCGTGTTCTGTCTCCCCGTGTTCTGTCTCCCCGTGTTCTGTCTCCCCGTGTTCTGTTTCCTCGTGTTCTGTCTCCTCGTGTTCTTTCTCCCCGTGTTCTGTCTCCCCGTGTTCTGTCTCCTCGTGTTCTGTCGCCCCGTGTTCTGTCGCCCCGTGTTCTGCCCCCCCCCCCGTGTTCTGTCTCCCCGTGTTCTGTCTCCCCGTATTCTGTCTCCCCGTGTTCTGTTTCCTCGTGTTCTGTCTCCTCGTGTTCTGTCTCCCCGTGTTCTGTCTCCCCGTGTTCTGTCTCCTCGTGTTCTGTCTCCTCGTGTTCTGTCTCCTCGTGTTCCGTCGCCCCGTGTTCTGTCGCCCCGTGTTCTGTCCCCCCCGTGTTCTGTCTCCCCGTGTTCTGTCTCCCCGTGTTCTGTTTCCTCGTGTTCTGTCGCCCCGTGTTCTGTCGCCCCGTGTTCTGTCCCCCCGTGTTCTGTCTCCCTGTGTTCTGTCTCCCCGTGTTCTGTCTCCCCGTGTTCTGTTTCCTCGTGTTCTGTCTCCTCGTGTTCTGTCGCCTCGTGTTCTGTCGCCCCGTGTTCTGTCCCCTCGTGTTCTGTCTCCCCGTGTTCTGTCTCCTCGTGTTCTGTCTCCCCGTGTTCTGTCTCCTCGTGTTTTGTCTCCTGTTCTGTCGCCCCGTCTTCTGTCTCCCCGTGTTCTGTTTCCTCGTGTTCTGTCGCCCCGTGTTCTGTCTCCCCATGTTCTGCCCCCCCGTGTTCTGTCCCCCGTGTTCTGTCCCCTCGTGTTCTGTCTCCTCGTGTTCTGTCCTCTCGTGTTCTGTCCCCTCGTGTTCTGTCTCCTCGTGTTCTGTCCTCTCGTGTTATGTTTCCTCGTGTTCTGTCTCCCCGTGTTCTGTCTCCCCGTGTTCTGTCTCCTCGTGTTTTGTCTCCTGTTCTGTCGCCCCGTGTTCTGTCTCCCCATGTTCTGTCCCCCCCGTGTTCTCTCCTCCCCCGTGTTCTGTCTCCCCGTGTTCTGTCTCCTCGTGTTTTGTCCTCCGTGTTCTGTCCCCTCGTGTTCTGTCTCCTCGTATTCTGTCCCCTCGTGTTCTGTTTCCTCGTTCTGTTTCCTCGTGTTCTGTCTCCTCGTGTTCTGTCTCCCCGTGTTCTGTCTCCTCGTGTTCTGTCTCCTCGTGTTTTGTCTCCTATTCTGTCGCCCCGTGTTCTGTCTCCCCATGTTCTGTCCCCCCGTGTTCTGTCTCCTCGTGTTCTGTCTCCCCGTGTTCTGTCTCCCCGTGTTTTGTCTCCCCGTGTTCTGTCTCCTCGTGTTCTGTCCCCGTGTTCTGTCTCCCCGTGTTCTGTCTCCCTGTGTTCTGTCTCCCCGTGTTCTGTCTCCCCGTGTTCTGTCTCCCCGTGTTCTGTCTCCTCGTGTTCTGTCTCCCCGTGTTCTGTCCCCTCGTGTTCTGTCTTCTCGTGTTCTGACTCATCTTATGAGTCAGTTTATCTTTTTCGTGATAAACTGTTTAACACGGGTGGTAAGCGAACAAGGGAACACTTTAACTCTGAAAAATTATCTGGAAAACCGACACGCTAAACATGTTTTTTTTGACCTGCAAACCCTGTGACACAAACACGATTTAAAACAAAAAATCGGGTTCACGCTTTCATCCCTACTACTACTACTAGTAGGGGCGGGCCCATGGAGTCGGCCGGCCGAGCGGACAGCACGCTGGACACGTGATCCTGTGGTGGAGTTTCTTTCACCCTATGCTCCTGTTACCTAGCAGTAAAATAGGTACCTGAGAGTTAGTGAGCTGTCACGTGCTGCTTCCTGGGTGTTTGTTTGTGGGGGGGGGGAGAGTAGTAGAAACAGTTCAATAACAGTTGAGAGGCGGGACCAAAGAGCCAGAGCTCAACCCCCGCAAGCACAACTGGGTGAATCCTCGTGTTCTGACTCACCTTCCGTCCCCTCGTGACCATGCCTCTAGGCCAGGACTCAAGGCTGGACTTCACTGGCGCTGAATGACGTCTGATTAGCGCTGGCTTTGTGTGTTGTTAAGTTCTTCACCGCCACAACACAGCTTTACTACCACAACACAGCCTCGCCACCACAACACAGCTTCACCACCACAACACAGTCTCGCCACCACAACACAGCCTCGCCACCACAACACAGCTTCACCACCACAACACAGCCTCACTACCACAACACAGCTTCACCACCACAACACAGTCTCGCCACCACAACACAGCCTCACCACCACAACACAGCTTCACCACCACAACACAGCCTCACTACCACAACACAGCTTCACCACCACAACACAGTCTCGCCACCACAACACAGCCTCGCCACCACAACACAGCCTCGCCACCACAACACAGCTTCACCACCACAACACAGCCTCACTACCACAACACAGTCTCGCCACCACAACACAGTCTCGCCACCACAACACAGCCTCGCCACCACAACACAGCTTCACCACCACAACACAGCCTCACTACCACAACACAGCTTCACCACCACAACACAGTCTCGCCACCACAACACAGCCTCACCACCACAACACAACCTCACAACACAGCTTCACAACACACCACCACAACACAGCCTCACAACACAGCCACATCACCACAACACAGCCTCACCACCACAACACAGCCTCACCACCACAACACAGCCTCACCACCACAACACAGCTTCACCACCACAACATAGCTTCACCACCACAACACAGCCTCACTACCACAACACAGCTTCACCACCACAACACAGCCTCGCCACCACAACACAGCTTCACCACCACAACACAGCCTCACTACCACAACACAGCCTCACCACCACAACACAGCTTCACTAACACAACACAGCCTCACCACCACAACACAGCCTCACCACCACAACACAGCTTCACTAACACAACACAGCCTCACCACCACAACACAGCCTCACCACCACAACACAGCTTCACTAACACAACACAGCTTCACCACCACAACACAGCCTCACCACAACACAGCTTCACTAACACAACACAGCCTCACCACCACAACACAGCCTCACCACCACAACACAGCTTCACTAACACAACACAGCCTCACCACCACAACACAGCCTCACCACCACAACACAGCTTCACTAACACAACACAGCTTCACCACCACAACACAGCCTCACCACCACAACACAGCCTCACCACCACAACACAGCTTCACTAACGCAACACAGCCTCACCACCACAACACACCACCACAACACAGCCTCACCACCACAACACAGCTTCACCACAACACAGCTTCACTAACACAACACAGCCTCACCAACACAACATAGCCTCACCACCACAACACAGCTTCACCACAACACAGCTTCACTAACACAACACAGCCTCACCACCACAACACAGCTTCACCACAACACAGCTTCACTAACACAACACAGCCTCACCACCACAACACAGCTTCACAACACACCACCACTACACAGCTTCACAACACAGCTTCACAACACACCACCACAACACACCACCACAACACACCACCACAACACACCACCACAACACAGCTTCACAACACACCACCACAACACAGCTTCACAACACAGCTTCACAACACAGCTTCACAACACACCACCACAACACAGCTTCACAACACAGCTTCACAACACACCACCACAACACACCACCACAACACAGCTTCACAACACACCACCACAACACACCACCACAACACAGCTTCACAACACAGCTTCACAACACACCACCACAACACACCACCACAACACACCACCACAACACACCACCACAACACACCACCACAACACACCACCACAACACAGCTTCACAACACAGCTTCACAACACACCACCACAACACACCACCACAACACACCACCACAACACACCACCACAACACACCACCACAACACACCGCCACAACACACCACCACAACACAGCTTCACAACACAGCTTCACAACACACCACCACAACCCACCACCACAACACACCACAACAACACACCACCACAACACACCACCACAACACACCACCACAACACACCACCACAACACAGCTTCACAACACACCACCACAACACACCACCACAACACACCACCACAACACACCACCACAACACACCACCACAACACACCACCACAACACACCACCACAACACACCACCACAACACAGCTTCACAACACACCACCAAAACACACCACCACAACACAGCTTCACAACACACCACCACAACACACCACCACAACACAGCTTCACAACACACCACCACAACACACCACCACAACACACCACCACAACACACCACCACAACACACCACCACAACACACCACCACAACACAGCTTCACAACACACCACCACAACACACCACCACAACACACCACCACAACACAGCTTCACAACACACCACCACAACACACCACCACAACACAGCTTCACAACACACCACCACAACACACCACCACAACACACCACCACAACACAGCTTCACAACACACCACCACAACACACCACCACAACACACCACCACAACACACCACCACAACACACCACCACAACACACCACCACAACACACAACCACAACACACCACCACAACACACCACCACAACACACCACAACACACCACCACAACGCAGCTTCACCACCACAACACAACACACCACCACAACACAGCTTCACAACACACCACCACAACACAACACACCACCACAACACAGCTTCACAACACACCACCACAACACACCACCACAACACAGCTTCACAACACACCACCACAACACACCACCACAACACACCACCACAACACACCACCACAACACACCACCACAACACAGCTTCACAACACACCACCACAACACACCACCACAACACACCACCACAACACACCACCACAACACACCACCACAACACAGCTTCACAACACACCAACACAACACACCACCACAACACACCACCACAACACACCACCACAACACACCACCACAACACACCACCACAACACACCACCACAACACACCACCACAACACACCACCACAACACAGCTTCACAACACACCACCACAACACACCACCACAACACACCACCACAACACAGCTTCACAACACACCAACACAACACACCACCACAACACAGCTTCACAACACACCACCACAACACACCACCACAACACACCACCACAACACACCACCACAACACACCACCACAACACACCACCACAACACACCACCACAACACACCACCACAACACACCACCACAACACAGCTTCACAACACACCACCACAACACACCACCACAACACACCACCACAACACACCACCACAACATACCACCACAACACAGCTTCACAACACAGCTTCACCATGAAGCTGGCCACATTATTCACATAACTCTTGACCTCGTTCTTGCGAAACAAATATAAAGTAAAAACATTGATTTTAGTCCATCGACCTGTGAATACTGGCTCCATGGTAACGCCTCGGGGGCTCTCCCTCTCTCTCCCTCCCTCCTCCATGGTGACGCCTCGGGGGCTCTCCCTCTCTCTCCCTCCTCCATGGTGACGCCTCGGGGGCTCTCCCTCTCTCTCCCTCCTCCATGGTGACGCCTCGGGGGCTCTCCCTCTCTCTCCCTCTCCCTCCTCCATGGTGACGCCTCGGGGGCTCTCCCTCTCTCTCCCTCCTCCATGGTGACGCCTCGGGGGCTCTCCCTCTCTCTCCCTCTCCCTCCTCCATGGTGACGCCTCGGGGGCTCTCCCTCTCTCTCCCTCCCTCCTCCATGGTGACGCCTCGGGGGCTCTCCCTCTCTCTCCCTCTCCCTCCTCCATGGTAACGCCTCGGGGGCTCTCCCTCTCTCCCTCCCTCCTCCATGGTGACGCCTCGGGGGCTCTCCCTCTCTCTCCCTCCCTCCTCCATGGTGACGCCTCGGGGGCTCTCCCTCTCTCTCCCTCCCTCCTCCATGGTGACGCCTCGGGGGCTCTCCCTCTCTCTCCCTCTCCCTCCTCCATGGTAACGCCTCGGGGGCTCTCCCTCTCTCCCTCCCTCCTCCATGGTAACGCCTCGGGGGCTCTCCCTCTCTCTCCCTCCCTCCTCCATCTCTCTTCCTGCATCCTCCTTCCCTCTCACTCATCCCCCCCCCTCTCTCACCCCTCCCTCTCTCTTCTTCCCTCTCCCTCCTTCCCTCTCTTTCTCTTCTCTCCCCCCCCCTCTCTCTCTCACCCCTCCCTCTCTCTTCTTCCCTCTCCCTCCTTCCCTCTCTTTCTCCTCTCTCCCTCCCTATCTCTCTTGGGCTGAACACTTAATACTTAATCAGGCAAAATAAATCAATCAATTAAGCAAGCATCAGTAAGAGAGGGGGGGGACGCCCCCCATGAGGTGGAGGGGGATGACGCCCCCTCAATGAGGAGGGGAGGGGGGGGGGGGGCGTGAGCACCGCTGACCTGAGCACTGCGCAGCGAAAATTTAGTGCCACAGTCCATCAACTAAAATTAAATTTTTGGGAATTTCTCAACACTCGGAGCGCGGCCCTACACTTTCCCCGGGAATTTAAGCGACGGTCGCGCTTCGTGCGGGTCGGCGTTCAATCCCCGACCCTCCACAAGTGGTTGGGCACCATTCCATCCCCCCGTCCCATCCCAAATCCTTATCCCGACCCCTTCCCAGTGCTATGTAGTCGTAATGGCTTGGCGCTTTTTCCTGATAGTTCCCTTCCTCTTTGTCTCATTTACAACTGTGATAATTGCATGGTAAAGATTCCTTATTAGGCAGTTATGTCATAATGACTTCAGCGTCATCATTTTCATCATCATCATCATCATCATCTTATACTCACCTTAACGTATACTCACGTAGTGGTACTCACCTAGTGGTACTCATGTAGTTGTGCTTGCGGGGGGGCTGCTCCTCGCTCCAAGGCTCAGGCCGAGCTCGAGGAGTAGAAGAACTCTAGAAACTTTCTACAGGTATGGTCTAGGTATGCCCACTGGGGCGTGGGTCCCGCGGGGCACCACCACCTGCCACTTGTACTCCCTCCGGTGCTGGGAGTGGGCACTTGTGCCGCGCCTCCGACATTGTTCCTTGTACTTGAGTGGTTGTAAGTGTACTTGAGTGGTTGTAAGTGTACTTGAGTGGTTGTAAGTGTACTTGAGTGGTTGTAAGTGTACTTGAGTGGTTGTAAGTGTACTTGACTTGCTGTAAGTGTACTTGAGTTGGTGTAAGTGTACTTGAGTTGCTGTAAGTGTACTTGAGTTGCTGTAAGTGTACTTGAGTTGCTGTAAGTGTACTTGAGTTGCTGTAAGTGTACTTGAGTTGCTGTAAGTGTACTTGACTTGCTGTAAGTGTACTTGAGTTGGTGTAAGTGTACTTGAGTTGCTGTAAGTGTACTTGAGTTGCTGTAAGTGTACTTGACTTGCTGTAAGTGTACTTGACTTGCTGTAAGTGTACTTGAGTTGGTGTAAGTGTACTTGACTTGCTGTAAGTGTACTTGACTTGCTGTAAGTGTACTTGACTTGCTGTAAGTGTACTTGAATTGGTGTAAGTGTACTTGAGTTGGTGTAAGTGTACTTGAGTTGGTGTAAGTGTACTTGAATTGCTGTAAGTGTACTTGACTTGCTGTAAGTGTACTTGAGTTGGTGTAAGTGTACTTGAGTTGGTGTAAGTGTACTTGAGTTGCTGTAAGTGTACTTGACTTGCTGTAAGTGTACTTGAGTTGCTGTAAGTGTACTTGAGTTGCTGTAAGTGTACTTGACTTGCTGTAAGTGTACTTGAGTTGGTGTAAGTGTACTTGAGTTGCTGTAAGTGTACTTGACTTGCTGTAAGTGTACTTGAGTTGGTGTAAGTGTACTTGAGTTGCTGTAAGTGTACTTGACTTGCTGTAAGTGTACTTGACTTGCTGTAAGTGTACTTGAGTTGGTGTAAGTGTACTTGACTTGCTGTAAGTGTACTTGACTTGGTGTAAGTGTACTTGAGTTGGTGTAAGTGGCAGTTCTTGCTTCACTGTAGGTCGTTACACAGGCGGGTACAGGCGCAGATGAATTCCCTGTAGTTAGGTCTAAATTCAGCATTGTCACGCGTACATTTAGTGTGGCTAGGGTCCAGTTTAGTGTGGCTAGGGTCCAGTTTAGTGTGGCTAGGGTCCAGTTTAGTGTGGCTAGGGTCCAGTTTAGTGTGGCTAGGGTCCAGTTTAGTGTGGCTAGGGTCCAGTTTAGTGTGGCTAGGGTCCAGTTTAGTGTGGCTAGGGTCCAGTTTAGTGTGGCTAGGGTCCAGTTTAGTGTGGCTAGGGTCCAGTTTAGTGTGGCTAGGGTCCAGTTTAGTGTGGCTAGGGTCCAGTTTAGTGTGGCTAGGGTCCAGTTTAGTGTAGCTAGGGTCCAGTTTAGTGTGGCTAGGGTCCAGTTTAGTGTAGCTAAGGTCCAGTTTAGTGTAGCTAGGGTCCAGTTTAGTGTAGCTAGGGTCCAGTTTAGTGTAGCTAGGGTCCAGTTTAGTGTGGCTAGGGTCCAGTTTAGTGTAGCTAGGGTCCAGTTTAGTGTAGCTAGGGTCCAGTTTAGTGTAGCTAGGGTCCAGTTTAGTGTAGCTAGGGTCCAGTTTAGTGTAGCTAGGGTCCAGTGTGGCTAGGGTCCAGTGTGGCTAGGGTCCAGTTTAGTGTAGCTAGGGTCCAGTTTAGTGTAGCTAGGGTCCAGTTTAGTGTGGCTAGGGTCCAGTTTAGTGTACCTAGGGTCCAGTTTATTGTAGCTAGGGTCCAGTTTAGTGTAGCTAGGGTCCAGTTTAGTGTAGCTAGGGTCCAGTTTAGTGTGGCTAGGGTCCAGTTTAGTGTAGATAGGGTCCAGTTTAGTGTAGCTAGGGTCCAGTTTAGTGTAGCTAGGGTCCAGTTTAGTGTAGCTAGGGTCCAGTTTAGTGTAGCTAGGGTCCAGTGTGGCTAGGGTCCAGTGTGGCTAGGGTCCAGTTTAGTGTAGCTAGGGTCCAGTTTAGTGTAGCTAGGGTCCAGTTTAGTGTGGCTAGGGTCCAGTTTAGTGTACCTAGGGTCCAGTTTATTGTAGCTAGGGTCCAGTTTAGTGTAGCTAGGGTCCAGTTTAGTGTAGCTAGGGTCCAGTGTGGCTAGGGTCCAGTGTGGCTAGGGTCCAGTTTAGTGTAGCTAGGGTCCAGTTTAGTGTAGCTAGGGTCCAGTTTAGTGTGGCTAGGGTCCAGTTTAGTGTAGCTAGGGTCCAGTTTAGTGTAGCTAGGGTCCAGTTTAGTGTAGCTAGGGTCCAGTTTAGTGTAGCTAGGGTCCAGTTTAGTGTAGCTAGGGTCCAGTGTGGCTAGGGTCCAGTGTGGCTAGGGTCCAGTTTAGTGTAGCTAGGGTCCAGTTTAGTGTAGCTAGGGTCCAGTTTAGTGTGGCTAGGGTCCAGTTTAGTGTACCTAGGGTCCAGTTTATTGTAGCTAGGGTCCTGTTTAGTGTAGCTAGGGTCCAGTTTAGTGTAGCTAGGGTCCAGTGTGGCTAGGGTCCAGTGTGGCTAGGGTCCAGTTTAGTGTAGCTAGGGTCCAGTTTAGTGTAGCTAGGGTCCAGTTTAGTGTGGCTAGGGTCCAGTTTAGTGTAGCTAGGGTCCAGTTTAGTGTAGCTAGGGTCCAGTTTAGTGTAGCTAGGGTCCAGTGTGGCTAGGGTCCAGGGTGGCTAGGGTCCAGTTTAGTGTAGCTAGGGTCCAGTTTAGTGTAGCTAGGGTCCAGTTTAGTGTGGCTAGGGTCCAGTTTAGTGTACCTAGGGTCCAGTTTATTGTAGCTAGGGTCCAGTTTATTGTAGCTAGGGTCCAGTTTAGTGTACCTAGGGTCCAGTTTATTGTAGCTAGGGTCCAGTTTATTGTAGCTAGAGTCCAGTTTAGTGTACCTAGGGTCCAGTTTATTGTAGCTAGGGTCCAGTTTATTGTAGCTAGGGTCCAGTTTAGTGTAACTAGGGTCCAGTTTATTGTAGCTAGGGTCCAGTTTATTGTAGCTAGGGTCCAGTTTATTGTAGCTAGGGTCCAGTTTATTGCAGCTAGGGTCCAGTTTAGTGTACCTAGGGTCCAGTTTATTGTAGCTGGGGTCCAGTTTATTGTAGCTGGGGTCCAGTTTATTGTAGCTGGGGTCCAGTTTAGTGTAGCTAGGGTCCAGTGTGGCTAGGGTCCAGTTTAGTGTAGCTAGGGTCCAGTTTAGTGTACCTAGGGTCCAGTTTATTGTAGCTAGGGGTCCAGTTAAGTGTACCTAGGGTCCAGTTTATTGTAGATGGGGTCCAGTTTAGTGTAGCTAGGGTCCAGTGTGGCTAGGGTCCAGTTTAGTGTGGCTAGGGTCCAGTTTAGTGTAGCTAGGGTCCAGTTTAGTGTACCTAGGGTCCAGTTTATTGTAGCTAGGGTCCAGTTTAGTGTACCTAGGGTCCAGTTTATTGTAGCTGGGGGTCCAGTTTAGTGTAGCTAGGGTCCAGTGTGGCTAGGGTCCAGTTTAGTGTAGCAAGGGTCCAGTTTAGTGTACCTAGGGTCCAGTTTATTGTAGCTAGGGTCCAGTTTAGTGTAGCTAGGGTCCAGAGTGGCTAGGGTCCAGTTTATTGTAGCAAGGGTCCAGTTTAGTGTAGCTAGGGTCCAGTTTAGTGTGGCTAGGGTCCAGTTTAGTGTGGCTAGGGTCCAGTTTAGTGTAGCTGGGGTCCAGTTTAGTGTAGCAAGGGTCCAGTTTAGTGTGGCTAGGGTCCAGTTTAGTGTGGCTAGGGTCCAGTTTAGTGTAGCTAGGGTCCAGTTTAGTGTGGCTAGGGTCCAGTTTAGTGTAGCTGGGGTCCAGTTTAGTGTAGCAAGGGTCCAGTTTAGTGTAGCTAGGGTCCAGTTTAGTGTAGCTAGGGTCCAGTTTAGTGTAGATAGGGTCCTGTTTAGTGTAGATACGGTCCTGTTTAGTTTAGATAGGGTCCTGTTTAGTGTAGATAGGGTCCTGTTTAGTGTAGCTAGGGTCCAGTTTAGTGTGGCTAGGGGTCCAGTTTAATGTGGCTAGGGGTCCAGTTTAGTGTAGCAAGGGTCCAGTTTAGTGTAGCTAGGGTCCAGTTTAGTGTAACTAGGGTCCAGTTTAGTGTAGCTGGGTCCAGTTTAGTGTGGCTAGGATCCAGTTTAGTGTAGCTAGGGTACAGTTTAGTGTAGTTAGGGTCCAGTTTAGTGTAGCTAGGGTCCAGTTTAGTGTAGTTAGGGTCCAGTTCAGTGTAGCTAGGGTCCAGTTTAGTGTAGCTAGGGTCCAGTTTAGTGTAGCTAGGGTCCAGTTTAGTGTAGTTAGGGTCCAGTTTAGTGTAGCTAGGGTCCAGTTTAGTGTAGCTAGGGACCAGTTTAGTGTAGCTAGGGTCCAGTTTAGTGTAGTTAGGGTCCAGTTTAGTGTAGCTAGGGGTCCAGTTTAGTGTGGCTAGGGGTCCAGTTTAGTGTGGCTAGGGTCCAGTTTAGTGTGGCTAGGGTCCAGTTTACTGTGGCTAGGGTCCAGTTTACTGTGGCTAGGGTCCAGTTTACTGTGGCTAGGGTCCAATTTAGTGTGGCTAGGGTTCAGTTTAGTGTAGCTAGGGTCCAGTTTAGTGTAGCTAGGGTACAGATTTGTGTAGTTAGGGTCCAGTTTAGTGTGGCTAGGGGTCCAGTTTATTGTAGCTAGGGTCCAGTTTAGTGTAGCTAGGGTCCAGTGTGGCTAGGGTCCAGTGTGGCTAGGGTCCAGTTTAGTGTAGCTAGGGTCCAGTTTAGTGTAGCTAGGGTCCAGTTTAGTGTGGCTAGGGTCCAGTTTAGTGTAGCTAGGGTCCAGTTTAGTGTAGCTAGGGTCCAGTTTAGTGTAGCTAGGGTCCAGTGTGGCTAGGGTCCAGGGTGGCTAGGGTCCAGTTTAGTGTAGCTAGGGTCCAGTTTAGTGTAGCTAGGGTCCAGTTTAGTGTGGCTAGGGTCCAGTTTAGTGTACCTAGGGTCCAGTTTATTGTAGCTAGGGTCCAGTTTAGTGTACCTAGGGTCCAGTTTATTGTAGCTAGGGTCCAGTTTATTGTAGCTAGGGTCCAGTTTAGTGTACCTAGGGTCCAGTTTATTGTAGCTAGGGTCCAGTTTATTGTAGCTAGGGTCCAGTTTAGTGTACCTAGGGTCCAGTTTATTGTAGCTACGGTCCAGTTTATTGTAGCTAGGGTCCAGTTTATTGTAGCTAGGGTCCAGTTTATTGCAGCTAGGGTCCAGTTTAGTGTACCTAGGGTCCAGTTTATTGTAGCTGGGGTCCAGTTTATTGTAGCTGGGGTCCAGTTTAGTGTAGCTAGGGTCCAGTGTGGCTAGGGTCCAGTTTAGTGTAGCTAGGGTCCAGTTTAGTGTACCTAGGGTCCAGTTTATTGTAGCTAGGGGTCCAGTTAAGTGCACCTAGGGTCCAGTTTATTGTAGATGGGGTCCAGTTTAGTGTAGCTAGGGTCCAGTGTGGCTAGGGTCCAGTTTAGTGTGGCTAGGGTCCAGTTTAGTGTAGCTAGGGTCCAGTTTAGTGTACCTAGGGTCCAGTTTATTGTAGCTAGGGTCCAGTTTAGTGTACCTAGGGTCCAGTTTATTGTAGCTGGGGTCCAGTTTAGTGTAGCTAGGGTCCAGTGTGGCTAGGGTCCAGTTTAGTGTAGCAAGGGTCCAGTTTAGTGTACCTAGGGTCCAGTTTATTGTAGCTAGGGTCCAGTTTAGTGTAGCTAGGGTCCAGAGTGGCTAGGGTCCAGTTTAGTGTAGCAAGGGTCCAGTTTAGTGTAGCTAGGGTCCAGTTTAGTGTGGCTAGGGTCCAGTTTAGTGTGGCTAGGGTCCAGTTTAGTGTAGCTGGGGTCCAGTTTAGTGTAGCAAGGGTCCAGTTTAGTGTGGCTAGGGTCCAGTTTAGTGTGGCTAGGGTCCAGTTTAGTGTAGCTAGGGTCCAGTTTAGTGTGGCTAGGGTCCAGTTTAGTGTAGCTGGGGTCCAGTTTAGTGTAGCAAGGGTCCAGTTTAGTGTAGCTAGGGTCCAGTTTAGTGTAGCTAGGGTCCAGTTTAGTGTAGATAGGGTCCTGTTTAGTGTAGATACGGTCCTGTTTAGTTTAGATAGGGTCCTGTTTAGTGTAGATAGGGTCCTGTTTAGTGTAGCTAGGGTCCAGTTTAGTGTGGCTAGGGGTCCAGTTTAATGTGGCTAGGGGTCCAGTTTAGTGTAGCAAGGGTCCAGTTTAGTGTAGCTAGGGTCCAGTTTAGTGTAACTAGGGTCCAGTTTAGTGTAGCTGGGTCCAGTTTAGTGTGGCTAGGATCCAGTTTAGTGTAGCTAGGGTACAGTTTAGTGTAGTTAGGGTCCAGTTTAGTGTAGCTAGGGTCCAGTTTAGTGTAGTTAGGGTCCAGTTCAGTGTAGCTAGGGTCCAGTTTAGTGTAGCTAGGGTCCAGTTTAGTGTAGCTAGGGTCCAGTTTAGTGTAGTTAGGGTCCAGTTTAGTGTAGCTAGGGACCAGTTTAGTGTAGCTAGGGTCCAGTTTAGTGTAGTTAGGGTCCAGTTTAGTGTAGCTAGGGGTCCAGTTTAGTGTGGCTAAGGGTCCAGTTTAGTGTGGCTAGGGTCCAGTTTAGTGTGGCTAGGGTCCAGTTTACTGTGGCTAGGGTCCAGTTTACTGTGGCTAGGGTCCAGTTTACTGTGGCTAGGGTCCAGTTTAGTGTGGCTAGGGTTCAGTTTAGTGTAGCTAGGGTCCAGTTTAGTGTAGCTAGGGTACAGATTTGTGTAGTTAGGGTCCAGTTTAGTGTGGCTAGGGGTCCAGTTTAGTGTAGCTAGGGGTCCAGTTTAGTGTAGCTAGGGTCCAGTTTAGGGTCCAGTTTAGTGTAGCTAGGGGTCCAGTTTAGTGTGGCTAGGGTCCAGTTTAGTGTAGCTGGGGTCCAGTTTAGTGTGGCTGGGGTCCAGTTTAGTGTGGCTAGGGTCCAGTTTAGTGTAGCTAGGGTCCAGTTTAGTGTAGCTAGGGTCCAGTTTAGTGTAGCTAGGGTCCAGTTTAGTGTAGCTAGGGTCCAGTGTGGCTAGGGTCCAGTGTGGCTAGGGTCCAGTTTAGTGTACCTAGGGTCCAGTTTATTGTAGCTAGGGTCCAGTTTAGTGTACCTAGGGTCCAGTTTATTGTAGCTAGGGTCCAGTTTATTGTAGCTAGGGTCCAGTTTAGTGTACCTAGGGTCCAGTTTATTGTAGCTAGGGTCCAGTTTATTGTAGCTAGGGTCCAGTTTAGTGTACCTAGGGTCCAGTTTATTGTAGCTAGGGTCCAGTTTATTGTAGCTAGGGTCCAGTTTAGTGTACCTAGGGTCCAGTTTATTGTAGCTAGGGTCCAGTTTAGTGTACCTAGGGTCCAGTTTATTGTAGCTGGGGTCCAGTTTATTGTAGCTGGGGTCCAGTTTAGTGTAGCTAGGGTCCAGTGTGGCTAGGGTCCAGTTTAGTGTACCTAGGGTCTAGTTTAGTGTACCTAGGGTCCAGTTTATTGTAGCTAGGGTCCAGTTAAGTGTACCTAGGGTCCAGTTTATTGTAGATGGGGTCCAGTTTAGTGTAGCTAGGGTCCAGTGTGGCTAGGGTCCAGTTTAGTGTGGCTAGGGTCCAGTTTAGTGTAGCTAGGGTCCAGTTTAGTGTACCTAGGGTCCAGTTTATTGTAGCTAGGGTCCAGTTTAGTGTACCTAGGGTCCAGTTTATTGTAGCTGGGGTCCAGTTTAGTGTAGCTAGGGTCCAGTGTGGCTAGGGTCCAGTTTAGTGTAGCAAGGGTCCAGTTTAGTGTACCTAGGGTCCAGTTTATTGTAGCTAGGGTCCAGTTTAGTGTAGCTAGGGTCCAGAGTGGCTAGGGTCCAGTTTAGTGTAGCAAGGGTCCAGTTTAGTGTGGCTAGGGTCCAGTTTAGTGTGGCTAGGGTCCAGTTTAGTGTAGCTGGGGTCCAGTTTAGTGTAGCAAGGGTCCAGTTTAGTGTGGCTAGGGTCCAGTTTAGTGTGGCTAGGGTCCAGTTTAGTGTAGCTAGGGTCCAGTTTAGTGTGGCTAGGGTCCAGTTTAGTGTAGCTGGGGTCCAGTTTAGTGTAGCAAGGGTCCAGTTTAGTGTAGCTAGGGTCCAGTTTAGTGTAGCTAGGGTCCAGTTTAGTGTAGATAGGGTCCTGTTTAGTGTAGATAGGGTTTAGTTTAGATAGGGTCCTGTTTAGTGTAGATAGGGTCCTGTTTAGTGTAGCTAGGGTCCAGTTTAGTGTGGCTAGGGGTCCAGTTTAATGTGGCTAGGGGTCCAGTTTAGTGTAGCAAGGGTCCAGTTTAGTGTAGCTAGGGTCCAGTTTAGTGTAGCTAGGGTCCAATTTAGTGTAGCTGGGTCCAGTTTAGTGTGGCTAGGATCCAGTTTAGTGTAGCTAGGGTACAGTTTAGTGTAGTTAGGGTCCAGTTTAGTGTAGCTAGGGTCCAGTTTAGTGTAGTTAGGGTCCAGTTCAGTGTAGCTAGGGTCCAGTTTAGTGTAGCTAGGGTCCAGTTTAGTGTAGCTAGGGTCCAGTTTAGTTTAGTTAGGGTCCAGTTTAGTGTAGCTAGGGTCCAGTTTAGTGTAGCTAGGGACCAGTTTAGTGTAGCTAGGGTCCAGTTTAGTGTAGTTAGGGTCCAGTTTAGTGTAGCTAGGGGTCCAGTTTAGTGTGGCTAGGGGTCCAGTTTAGTGTGGCTAGGGTCCAGTTTAGTGTGGCTAGGGTCCAGTTTAGTGTGGCTAGGGTCCAGTTTACTGTGGCTAGGGTCCAGTTTACTGTGGCTAGGGGTCCAGTTTAGTGTGGCTAGGGTCCAGTTTAGTGTAGCTAGGGTCCAGAGTGGCTAGGGTCCAGTTTAGTGTAGCAAGGGTCCAGTTTAGTGTAGCTAGGGTCCAGTTTAGTGTGGCTAGGGTCCAGTTTAGTGTAGCTGGGGTCCAGTTTAATGAGTTTAACTTCGAATTCAGACTTAAAAACATTATATTAGTGAATTGTTTTTGTGGTAATAGTGAATATAACATATCCCGGTGCACGTCCTCCCAGTAGCTCAGTGTAAACAACATGGGCGACTTGTTTACAAATCTCCTGTGTAAAAAAAGGCGTCTTTTACGTCGAGGAAGCTTCCTGTTCTGCATAATCTAATAGATGGCCTTGTTTCCTTACAGGTAAGACTGGAGCAGCACGCTGCCTTGACACGGTAGGTTGCTGGGTGCTGGGAGGGTGCTGGGAGGTTGCTGGGTGCTGGGTATTGGGTGGGTGCTGGGAGGGTGCTGGGTGATGGGAGGGAGCTGGGTGGGTGCTGGGAGGGTGCTGGGTGATGGGAGGGTGCTGGGTGATGAGAGGGTGCTGGGTGCTGGGAGGGTGCTGGGTGGGTGCTGGGAGGATGCTGGGTGCTGGGAGGGTGCTGGGAGGTTGCTGGGTGCTGGGTATTGGGTGGGTGCTGGGAGGGTGCTGGGTGATGAGAGGGTGCTGGGTGCTGGGAGGGTGCTGGGTGCTGGGAGGGAGCTGGGTGGGTGCTGGGAGGGTGCTGGGTGATGGGAGGGTGCTGAGTGCTGGGAGGGTGCTGGGTGCTGGGAGGGAGCTGGGAGGGTGCTGGGAGGGTGCTGGGTGATGGGAGGGTGCTGGGTGATGAGAGGGTGCTGGGATCTGGGAGGGTGATGGGTGCTGGGTGATGAGAGGGTGCTGGGTGCTGGAAGGGTGCTGGGTGCTGGGAGGGTGCTGGGTGCTGGGAGGGAGCTGGGTGGGTGCTGGGAGGGTGCTGGGTGATGGGAGGGTGCTGGGAGGGTGCTGGGTGATGGGAGGGTGCTGGGTGATGAGAGGGTGCTGGGTGCTGGAAGGGTGCTGGGTGCTGGGAGGGTGCTGGGTGGGTGCTGGGAGGAAGCTGGGTGCTGGGAGGGTGCTGGGTGCAGGGAGGGTGCTGGGAGGGTGCTGGGTGCTGAGAGGGAGCTGGGTGCTGGGAGGGTGCTGGGTGCTGGGAGGGTGCTGAGAGGGAGCTGGGTGCTGGGAGGGTGCTGGGTGGGTGCTGGATGCTGGGAGGGTGCTAGGAGGGTGCTGGGTGGG
The DNA here is from genome assembly GCF_040958095.1 of Procambarus clarkii. NCBI lineage: Eukaryota > Metazoa > Arthropoda > Malacostraca > Decapoda > Cambaridae > Procambarus > Procambarus clarkii. The sequence goes on along the minus strand of NC_091216.1, from coordinate 13,072,416 downwards.
TGTTGGTAGGGTGCAGGGTGCTGGGTGCTAGGAGGGTGCTGGGAAGGCGCTGCTCTAGACACAGCACCCTCCCGCTCTCTGGATGGTTGCTGGTGTAATTAATTCGTCAGCGAGTGTGAGCCTTTATGGAGCCGGAGGTGAATTAATCGTCAGGTGGGCGGCGGAAGCGGTTGTGCTCCTCGGGCTGCGGCAGACACCACGTGTGTGAAAACACTCGAGGGTGGAGGAGGAGCGGGGTAACAGTGAGCCACGGTGGTAATTGGCAGGAAACTAGGAGTGAATGTTAGCAAACTACTATGAGTTAACACTAGGGACTAGTTAACACTAGGGACTAGTTAACACTAGGGGACTAGTTAACACTAGGGACTAGTTAACACTAGGGGACTAGTTAACACTAGGGACTAGTTAACACTAGGGACGTTAACACTAGGGACTAGTTAACACTAGGGACGTTAACACTAGGGGACTAGTTAACACTAGGGACTAGTTAACACTAGGGGACTAGTTAACACTAGGGACGTTAACACTAGGGGACTAGTTAACACTAGGGGACTAGTTAACACTAGGGACTAGTTAACACTAGGGTACTAGTTACCACTAGGGACTAGTTAACACTAGGGGACTAGTTAACACTAGGGGACTAGTTAACACTAGGGACTAGTTAACACTTGGGACTAGTTAACACTAGGGGACTAGTTAACACTAGGGACTAGTTAACACTAGGGGACTAGTTAACACTAGGGGACAAGTTAACACTAGGGGACTAGTTAACATTAGGGGACTAGTTAACACTAGGGACTAGTTAACACTAGGGGACTAGTTAACACTAGGGGGACTAGTTAACACTAGGGGACTAGTTAACACTAGGGGACTAGTTAACACTAGGGACTAGTTAACACTAGGGTACTAGTTACCACTAGGGACTAGTTAACACTAGGGGACTAGTTAACACTAGGGACTAGTTAACACTAGGGACTAGTTAACACTAGGGGTTACCACTAGGGACTAGTTAACACTAGGGGACTAGTTAACACTAGGGGACTAGTTAACACTAGGGGACTAGTTAACACTAGGGGACTAGTTAACACTAGGGACTAGTTAACACTAGGGGACTAGTTAACACTAGGGGACTAGTTAACACTAGGGACTAGTTAACACTAGGGACTAGTTAACACTAGGGTACTAGTTACCACTAGGGACTAGTTAACACTAGGGGACTAGTTAACACTAGGGGACTAGTTAACACTAGGGGACTAGTTAACACTAGGGGACTAGTTAACACTAGGGGACTAGTTACCACTAGGGACTAGTTAACACTAGGGGACTAGTTACCACTAGGGACTAGTTAACACTAGGGTACTAGTTACCACTAGGGACTAGTTAACACTAGGTGACTAGTTAACACTAGGGACTAGTTAACACTAGGGACGTTAACACTAGGGGACTAGTTAACACTAGGGGACTAGTTAACACTAAGGACTAGTTAACACTAGGGTACTAGTTACCACTAGGGACTAGTTAACACTAGGGGACTAGTTAACACTAGGGGACTAGTTACCACTAGGGACTAGTTAACACTAGGGTACTAGTTACCACTAGGGACTAGTTAACACTAGGGGACTAGTTAGCACTAGGGACTAGTTAACACTAGGGGACTAGTTAACACTAGGGGACTAGTTAACACTAGGGACGTTAACACTAGGGGACTAGTTAACACTAGGGACTAGTTAACACTAGGGCCTGATTAACACTAGGGGACTAGTTAACACTAGGGACTAGTTAACACTAGGGACTAGTTAACACTAGGGGACTAGTTAACACTAGGGGACTAGTTAACACTAGGGACTAGTTAACACTAGGGGCCTAGTTAACACTAGGGACTAGTTAACACTAGGGACTAGTTAACACTAAGGAACTAGTTAACACTAGGGGGTCTAGTTAACACTAAGGAACTAGTTAACACTAGGGGACTAGTTAACATTAGGGACTAGTTAACACTAGGGACTAGTTAACACTAAGGAACTAGTTAACACTAGGGGGTCTAGTTAACACTAAGGAACTAGTTAACACTAGGGGACTAGTTAACATTAGGGACTAGTTAACACTAGGGACTAGTTAACACTTGGGACTTGTTAACACTAGGGACTAGTTAACACTAGGGGACTAGTTACCACTAGGGACTAGTTAACACTAGGGGACTAGTTAACACTAGGGGACTAGTTAACACTAGGGGACTAGTTAACACTAGGGACTAGTTAACACTAGGGGACTAGTTACCACTAGGGACTAGTTAACACTAGGGGACTAGTTAACACTAGGGACTAGTTAACACTAGGGACTAGTTAACACTAGGGACTAGTTAACACTAGGGGACTAGTTAACACTAGGGGACTAGTTAACACTAGGGAACTAGTTAACACTAGGGGACTAGTTAACACTAGGGACTAGTTAACACTAGGGTACTAGTTACCACTAGGGACTAGTTAACACTAGGGGACTAGTTAACACTAGGGGACTAGTTAACACTAGGGACTAGTTAACACTAGGGACTAGTTAACACTAGGGGACTAGTTACCACTATGGACTACTTAACACTAGGGGACTAGTTAACACTAGGGGACTAGTTAACACTAGGGACTAGTTAACACTAGGGGACTAGTTAACACTAGGGACTAGTTAACACTAGGGGCCTAGTTAACACTAGGGGACTAGTTAACACTAGGGACTAGTTAACACTAGGGACTAGTTAACACTAGCGGACTAGTTAACACTAGCGGACTAGTTAACACTAGGGGACTAGTTACCACTAGGGACTAGTTAACACTAGGGGACTAGTTACCACTAGGGACTAGTTAACACTAGGGTACTAGTTACCACTAGGGACTAGTTAACACTAGGGGACTAGTTACCACTAGGGACTAGTTAACACTAGGGGACTAGTTAACACTAGGGACTAGTTAACACTAGGGACGTTAACACTAGGGGACTAGTTAACACTAGGGACTAGTTAACACTAGGGTACTAGTTACCACTAGGGACTAGTTAACACTAGGGGACTAGTTAACACTAGGGGACTAGTTAACACTAGGGACTAGTTAACACTAGGGGACTAGTTACCACTAGGGACTAGTTAACACTAGGGGACTAGTTACCACTAGGGACTAGTTAACACTAGGGGACTAGTTAACACTAGGAACTAGTTAACGCTAGGGGACTAGTTAACACTAGGGACTAGTTAACACTAGGGACTAGTTAACACTAGGGTACTAGTTACCACTAGGGACTAGTTAACACTAGGGGACTGGTTAACACTAGGGGACTAGTTACCACTAGGGACTAGTTAACACTAGGGACTAGTTAACACTAGGGGACTAGTTACCACTAGGGACTAGTTAACACTAGGGGACTAGTTAACACTAGGGGACTAGTTAACACTAGGGGACTAGTTAATACTAGGGGACTAGTTAACACTAGGGGACTAGTTAACACTAGGGACTAGTTAACACTAGGGGACTAGTTAACACTAGGGGACTAGTTAACACTAGGCACTAGTTAACACTAGGGACTAGTTAACACTAGGGGACTAGTTAACACTAGGGGACTAGTTAACACTAGGGGACTAGTTAACACTAGGGACTAGTTAACACTAGGGACTAGTTAACAGTAGGGGACTAGTTAACACTAGGGGACTAGTTAACACTAGGGACTAGTTAACACTAGGGACTAGTTAACACTAGGGACTAGTTAACACTAGGGACTAGTTAACACTAGGGGACTAGTTAACAATAGGGACTAGTTAACACTAGGGGACTAGTTAACACTAGGGGACTAGTTAACAGTAGGAGACTAGTTAACACTAGGGGACTAGTTAACACTAGCGGACTAGTTAACACTAGGGGACTAGTTAACACTAGGGCCTAGTTAACACTAGGGACTAGTTAACACTAGGGACTAGTTAACACTAAGGAACTAGTTAACACTAGGGGACTAGTTAACATTAGGGACTAGTTAACACTAGGGACTAGTTAACACTAAGGAACTAGTTAACACTAGGGGGTCTAGTTAACACTAAGGAACTAGTTAACACTAGGGGACTAGTTAACATTAGGGACTAGTTAACACTAGGGACTAGTTAACACTAGGGGACTAGTTAACACTAGGTACTAGGTAACACTAGGGACTAGTTAACACTAGGGACTAGTTAACACTAGGTACTAGGTAACACTAGGGACTAGTTAACACTAGGGACTAGGTAACACAAGGGACTAGTTAACACTAGGGGGACTAGTTAACACTAGGGACTAGTGTTAACTAGGGGACTAGTTAACACTTGGGACTAGTTAACACTAGGGGGACTAGTTAACACTAGGGGGACTAGTTAACACTAGGGGGACTAGTTAACACTAGGGGACTAGTAACACTAGGTACTAGGTAACACTAGGGACTAGTTAACACTAGGGACTAGTTAACACTAGGGGGACTAGTTAACACTAGGGGGACTAGTTAACACTAGGGGACTAGTAACACTAGGTACTAGGTAACACTAGGGACTAGTTAACACTAGGGACTAGTTAACACTAGGGGACTAGTTAACACTAGGGGGACTAGAAAACACTGGGGGGACTAGTTAACACTAGGGGGACTAGTTAACACTAGGGGGACTAGTTAACACTAGCGATTAGTTAACACTAGGGATTAGTTAACACTAGGGATTAGTTAACACTAGGGGACTAGTTAACACTAGGGGACTAGTTAACACTAGGGGGACTAGTTAACACTAGGGATTAGTTAACACTAGGGGACTAGTTAACACTAGGGGACTAGTTAACACTAGGGGGACTAGTTAACACTAGGCGCGCAGAACTCGTAATTCTGTGGCGCGGGTTCGATTCCCGCACCAGGCAGAAACAAATGGGCAAAGTTTCTTTCACCCTGAATGCGCCTGTTACCTAGCAGTAAATAGGTACCTCGGAGTTAGTCAGCTGTCACGAGCTGCTTCCTGGGGTGTGTGTGTGTGGTGGGGGGGAAAAAAAGTAGTTAGTAAACTGTTGATTGACAATTGAGAGGCGGGCCGAAAGAGCAGAGCTCAACCCCCGTAAACACAACTAGGTGAATACAACTAGGTGAATACAACTAGGTGAACACAACTAGGTGAATACAACTAGGTGAATACTAATCATGTTTTAGTTTCTTTAAAATTAACTGCAGCATTCACATCAGAGCGTGCACCGTCTTAGACTATACAGGCGCCTTAGCTTATGTGCGTTAACATCAGAACAAGTGAATACTTGATTTAACGTCAGTTTTCATGAACAGACGACTACACTGGCACTCCAGATGCCATCACCCGGAATGATGGCTCCTGGAACCTCCTGGAACCACCTGGAACCTCCTGGAACCACCTGGAACAGAAAACCATATGACTCATCAACAAACCCGACTTTCCAAGAACACAAGAATCCACAATGCCCCCCCCCCCTTCCGAAGGAAGACCTTCGTGGAAGGGGGCCATCCAAGGGCCCCCCAAGAGCCCCCCAAGAACCCCCAAGGGCCCCCCAAGAGCCCCCCCAAGAACCCCCAAGGGCCCCCCCAAGAGCCCCCCAAGAACCCCCAAGGGCCCCCCAAGAGCCCCCAAAGGCCCCCCAAGAGCCCCCAAAGGCCCCCCAAGGGCCCCCAAAGGCCCCCCCAAAGGCCCCCCCAAGGGCCCTAAGGGTCAACCCCTTACCAAATACAAAGCAAATAGTAAAACATATGGAGAAACAGGAAGCAATCCAGCACATGTTTAAGGGCCCCAACATTCCAGTTTTCCAGCAGGTGGCAGCGGGCATTAAAGTGATGGGAGGGGATAAACATATTCCAGCTCCAACAGGGGCAGCCACCGACGCTGGTGGGGATGGAATATTGCCTCGCGGGCCTTTTAGAGCTGGCGACTCTATAGAGATCCTTAAATATTTGTGAACTGCTGGACCCACCTTGCAAGCGCTCAAGGTGTGCTTATACACCTGGGCTTGGTGAGAGGTAGGTCATTATATACACCTGGAAGTTACTGGAAGCTGTGTTCCATAATCAATACAATCAAATGATAACGTACTGGATCGAGTGAGATAGATATGGCTAACATACTGGAGTGAGACAGATATGAGTAACATACTGGAGTGACATATATATGGCTGGAAGTTAAAAAAAAAATTCTGGGCCATGTAATAAGTATTAGGGAGCAGAGTGTAAACATCAGACTATCGACTCATCAACATCCTGTCAACAAATGTAAGAATCATCGCTGGATAACAAGCAAATCATTAATGAAAAGACGATACAAGTTTCAGCTGGAGGTACTGGATCAGCCAGGCTGTGATGGCTTTGTGGCCCTGGAAGGAACAGCAGGACACCATAGCAACTTGCCCTCTCGAGATGCTCCACAGGTAATCCTCAGACAGGTTCGTAAGCCAAGAACGTCTGGGAGAACATCCGAGGAATCAGTCTTTTGTTAGTTCATTTCCGTCCAAGTTATTTTGAAAGTAATTTTGATTGTCAGTAAAAATATTACTATATATTTACACTGTTACTTGACATAGTAAAAACAATAGAGATAGCACCACTCCATAAAGAAGGAAATAAAGCAGAGGCAAAAAACTATAGAGCGAGAGCACTGACATCACACATGAGATAAATCTTGGAGAGAGAGTGCTAAGAGGTAAGATCACAAAATACATGGCATCACAGCATCTCCATAACCCTGGACAACACGGGTTCAGAACAGGGCGCTCTTGCCTGTCACAGTTGCTGCACCACTGTGACACAGTTGCTGCACCACTGTGACACAGTTGCTGCACCACTGTGACACAGCTGCTGCACCACTGTGTCACAGTTGCTGCACCACTGTGACACAGTTGCTGCACCACTGTGACACAGCTGCTGCACCACTGTGTCACAGTTGCTGCACCACTGTGACACAGTTGCTGCACCACTGTGACACAGTTGCTGCACCACTGTGTCACAGCTGCTGCACCACTGTGACACAGTTGCTGCACCACTGTGACACAGCTGCTGCACCACTGTGTCACAGTTGCTGCACCACTGTGACACAGTTGCTGCACCACTGTGACACAGTTGCTGCACCACTGTGACACTGGCTCACGTGAGAGTTTTACAGCAATGTTGTTGTTGTTTGTGCGAGGAATGAAATAAAAAAGTTGATTGAATTTGAAAGTGGAAGAATTCTTTCATGTTTTCCTGCGAAATCTCTCTCAATATTTGATGTTTTACGTGGTGTGTGTGGAGGTGGGGGGGGGGGGTCTGTAACGTAGGCGTCCTTGTTGTCCTGCTCCTGCCACCCAGCTGTCCTGCCCCTGCCACCCAGCTGTCCTGCCCCTGCCACCCAGCTATCCTGCCCCTGTCACCCAGCTGTCCTGCCCCTGCCACCCAGCTATCCTGCCCCTGTCACCCAGCTGTCCTGCCCCTGCCACCCAGCTGTCCTGCCCCTGCCACCCAGCTGTCCTGCCCCTGCCACCCAGCTGTCCTGCCCCTGCCACCCAGCTATCCTGCCCCTGCCACCCAGCTGTCCTGCCCCTGCCACCCAGCTGTCCTGCCCCTGCCACCCAGCTGTCCTGCCCCTGCCACCCAGCTGTCCTGCCCCTGCCACCCAGCTGTCCTGCCCCTGCCACCCAGCAGTCCTGCCCCCTGCCACCCAGCTGTCCTGCCCCTGCCACCCAGCTTTCCTGCTCCTGCCACCCAGCTGTCCTGCTCCTGCCACCCAGCTGTCCTGCCCCTGCCACCCAGCTGTCCTGCTCCTGCCACCCAGCTGTCCTGCCCCTGCCACCCAGCTGTCCTGCCCCTGCCACCCAGCTGTCCTGCCCCTGCCACCCAGCTGTCCTGCCCCTGCCACCCAGCTGTCCTGCTCCTGCCACCCAGCTGTCCTGCCCCTGCGACCCAGCTGTCCTGCTCCTGCCACCCAGCTGTCCTGCCCCTGCAACCCAGCTGTCCTGCCCCTGCCACCCAGCTGTCCTGCCCCTGCCACCCAGCTGTCCTGCCCCTGCCACCCAGCTGTCCTGCCCCTGCCACCCAGCTGTCCTGCCCCTGCCACCCAGCTGTCCTGCCCCCGCCACCCAGCTGTCCTGCCCCTGCCACCCAGCTGTCCTGCCCCTGCCACCCAGGTGTCCTGCCCCTGCCACCCAGCTGTCCTTCCCCTGCCACCCAGCTGTCCTGCCCCTGCCACCCAGCTGTCCTGCCCCTGCCACCCAGCTGTCCTGCCCCTGCCACCCAGCTGTCCTGCCCCTGCCACCCAGCTGTCCTGCCCCCTGCCACCCAGCTGCTGTCCTGCCCCTGCCACCCAGCAGCTGTCCTGCCCCTGCCACCCAGCAGCTGTCCTGCCCCTGCCACCCAGCAGCTGTCCTGCCCCTGCCACCCAGCTATCTTGCCCCTGCCACCCGGCTGTCCTGCCCCTCTCACCCAGCTGTCCTGCCCCTGCCACCCGGCTGTCCTGCCCCCTGCCACCCAGCTGTCCTGCCACCCAGCTGTCCTGCCACCCAGCTGTCCTGCCCCTGCCACCCAGCTGTCCTGCCCTTGCCACCCAGCTGTCCTGCCCCTGCCATCCAGCTGTCCTGCCCCTGCCACCCAGCTGTCCTGCCCCTGCCACCCAGCTATCCTGCCCCCTGCCACCCAGCTATCCTGCCCCTGCCACCCAGCAGCTGTCCTGCCCCTGCCACCCAGCTGTCCTGCCCCTGCCACCCAGCTGTCCTGCCCCCTGCCACACAGCTGTCCTGCCCCTGCCACCCAGCTGTCCTGCCCCTGCCACCCAGCTGTCCTGCCCCTGCCACCCAGCTGTCCTGCCCCCTGCCACCCAGCTGTCTTGCCCCTGCCACCCAGCTGTCCTGCCCCTGCCACCCAGCTATCCTGCCCCCTGCCACCCAGCTATCCTGCCCCTGCCACCCAGCAGCTGTCCTGCCCCTGCCACCCAGCTGTCCTGCCCCTGCCACCCAGCTGTCCTGCCCCTGCCACCCAGCTATCCTGCCCCTGCCACCCAGCAGCTGTCCTGCCCCTGCCACCCAGCTGTCCTGTCCCTGCCACCCAGCTGTCCTGCCCCCTGCCACCCAGCTGTCCTGCCCCTGCCACCCAGCTGTCCTGCCCCTGCCACCCAGCTGTCCTCTCCCTGCCACCCAGCTGTCCGGCCCCTGCCACCCAGCTATCCTGCCCCTGCCACCCAGCTGTCCTGCCCCTGCCACCCAGCTTTCCTTCCCCTGCCACCCAGCTTTCCTTTCCCTGCCACCCAGCTGTCCTGCCCCTGCCACCCAGCTGTCCTGCCTCTGTCACCCAGCTGTCTTGCCCCTGCCACCCAGCTGTCCTGCCCCTGCCACCCAGCTGCCCTGTCCCTGCCACCCAGCTGTCCTGCCCCTGCCACCCAGCTGTCCTGCCCCTGCCACCCAGCTGTCTTGCCCCTGCCACCCAGCTGTCCTGCCCCTGCCACCTAGCTGTCCTGCCCCTGCCACCCAGCTGTCCTGCCCCTGCCACCCAGCTGTCCTGCCCCTGCCACCCAGCTGTCCTGCCCTTGCCACCCAGCTGTCCTGCCCCTGCCACCCAGCTGTCCTGCCCCTGCCACCCAGCTGTCCTGGTCCTGCCACCCAGCTGTCCTGCCCCTGCCACCCAGCTGTCCTGCCCCTGCCACCCAGCTGTCCTGCCCCTGCCAACCAGCAGCTGTCCTGCCCCTGCCACCCAGCAGCTGTCCTGCCCCTGCCACCCAGCAGCTGTCCTGCCCCTGCCACCCAGCTGTCCTGCCCCTGCCACCCAGCTGTCCTTCCCCTGCCACCCAGCTGTCCTGCCCCTGCCACCCAGCAGCTGTCCTGCCCCTGCCACCCAGCTGTCCTGCCCCTGCCACCCAGCAGCTGTCCTGCCCCTGCCACCCAGCTGTCCTGCCCCTGCCACCCAGCAGCTGTCCTGCCCCTGCCACCCAGCTGTCCTGCCCCAGCCACCCAGCTGTCCTGCCCCTGCCACCCAGCAGCTGTCCTGCCCCTGCCACCCAGCTGTCCTGCCCCTGCCACCCAGCTGCCCTGCCTCTGCCACCCAGCTGTCCTGCCCCTGCCACCCAGCTGTCCTGCCCCTGCCACTCAGCTGTCCTGCTCCTGCCACCCAGCTGTCCTGCCCCTGCCACCCAGCTGTCCTGCCCCTGCCACCCAGCTGTCCTGCCCCTGGCACCCAGCAGCTGTCCTGCCCCTGCCACCCAGCAGCTGTCCTGCCCCTGCCACCCAGCAGCTGTCCTTCCCCTGCCACCCAGCAGCTGTCCTGCCCCTGCCACCCAGCTGTCCTGCCCCTGCCACCCAGCAGCTGTCCTGCCCCTGCCACCCAGCTGTCCTGCCCCTGCCACCCAGCTGTCCTGCCCCTGCCACCCAGCTGTCCTGCCCCTGCCACCCAGCAGCTGTCCTGCCCCTGCCACCCAGCTGTCCTGCCCCTGCCACCCAGCTGTCCTGCTCCTGCCAACCAGCTGTCCTGCCCCTGCCACCCAGCTGTCCTGCCCCTGCCACCCAGCAGCTGTCCTGCCCCTGCCACCCAGCAGCTGTCCTGCCCCTGCCACCCAGCAGCTGTCCTGCCCCTGCCACCCAGCAGCTGTCCTGCCCCTGCCACCCAGCAGCTGTCCCTTCGCACCAAGAAAAGTTATATATATTACACGGAGAATACTATTTTACCCGCTATGAAAGGTACATGGAGCAGTCCTATAACTGGGGGAGGGTCCTATGTAACTGGGGGAAGGTCCTGTATAACTGGGGGAAGGTCCTGTATAACTGGGGGAAGGTCCTATATAACTGGGAGGAAGGTCCTGTAATAACTGGGGAAGGTCCTATATAACTGGGGGAAGGGTCCTATATAACTGGGGGAGGGTCCTATATAAGTGGGGGAAGGTCCTGTATAACTGGGGAAGGTCCTATATAACTGGGGGAAGGTCCTATATAACTGGGGGAAAGTTCTTATAACTGGGGGAGGATCCTATATAACTGGGGGAAGGTCCTATATAACTGAGGGAAGGGTCCTATATAACTGGGGAAGGGTCCTATATAACTGGGGGAAGGTCCTATATAACTGGGGAAGGGTCCTATATAACTGGGGGAAGGTCCTATATAACTGGGGGAAGGTCCTATATAACTGGGGAAGGGTCCTATATAACTGGGGGAAGGTCCTATATAACTGGGGGAAAGTCCTATATAACTGGGGAAGGTCCTATATAACTGGGGAAGGTCCTATATAACTGGGGGAAGGTCCTATATAACTGGTGGAAGGTCCTATATAACAGCGGGAAGGGCCGTATATAACTGGGGGAAGGTCCTATATAACTGGGAAAAGGTCCTATATAACTGGGGGAAGGTCCTATATAACAGCGGGAAGGTCCTATATAACTGGGGGAAGGTCCTATATAACTGGGGGAAGGTCCTATATAACTGGGGGAAGGTCCTATATAACTGGGGGAAGGTCCTATATAACTGGGGGAAGGTCCTATATAACTGGGGGAAGGTCCTATATAACTGGGGGAAGGTCCTATATAACTGGGGGAAGGGTCCTATATAACTGGTGGAAGGGTCCTATATAACTGGGGGAAGGGTCCTATATAACTGGGGGAAGGGTCCTATATAACTGGGGGAAGGGTCCTATATAACTGGTGGAAGGGTCCTATATAACTGGGGGAAGGGTCCTATATAACTGGGGGAAGGGTCCTATATAACTGGTGGAAGGGTCCTATATAACTGGGGGAAGGGTCCTATATAACTGGGGGAAGGGTCCTATATAACTGGTGGAAGGGTCCTATATAACTGGGGGAAGGGTCCTATATAACTGGGGGAAGGGTCCTATATAACTGGTGGAAGGGTCCTATATAACTGGGGGAAGGGTCCTATATAACTGGGGGAAGGGTCCTATATAACTGGGGGAAGGGTCCTATATAACTGGTGGAAGGGTCCTATATAACTGGGGGAAGGGTCCTATATAACTGGGGGAAGGGTCCTATATAACTGGTGGAAGGGTCCTATATAACTGGGGGAAGGGTCCTATATAACTGTGGGAATGTCCTATATAACTGGGGAAGGTCCTATATAACTGGGGGAAGGTCCTATATAACTGTGGGAATGTCCTATATAACTGGGGAAGGTCCTATATAACTGGGGGAAGGTCCTATATAACTGGTGGAAGGGTTTTATATAACTGGTGGAAGGGTTTTATATAACTGGGGGAAGGGTCCTATATAACTGGGGGAAGGGTCCTATATAACTGAGGGAAGGGTCCTATATAACAGCGGGAAGGGCCGTATATAACTGGGGGAAGGTCCTATATAACTGGGAAAAGGTCCTATATAACTGGGGGAAGGTCCTATATAACTGGGGGAAGGTCCTATATAACTGGGGAAAGGTCCTATATAACTGGGGGAAGGTCCTATATAACTGGGGGAAGGTCCTATATAACTGGGGAAAGGTCCTATATAACTGGGGGAAGGTCCTATATAACTGGGGGAAGGTCCTATATAACTGGGGAAAGGTCCTATATAACTGGTGGAAGGGTCCTATATAACTGGAGGAAGGGTCCTATATAACTGGGGAAAGGTCCTATATAACTGGGGGAAGGTCCTATATAACTGGGGGAAGGTCCTATATAACTGGGGAAAGGTCCTATATAACTGGGGAAAGGTCCTATATAACAGCGGGAAGGGCCGTATATAACTGGGGGAAGGTCCTATATAACTGGGGGAAGGTCCTATATAACTGGGGGAAGGTCCTATATAACTGGGGGAAGGTCCTATATAACTGGGGGAAGGTCCTATATAACTGGGGGAAGGTCCTATATAACTGGGGGAAGGTCCTATATAACTGGGGGAAGGTCCTATATAACTGGGGGAAGGTCCTATATAACTGGGGGAAGGTCCTATATAACTGGGGGAAGGTCCTATATAACTGGGGGAAGGTCCTATATAACTGGGGGAAGGTCCTATATAACTGGGGGAAGGTCCTATATAACTGGGGGAAGGTCCTATATAACTGGGGGAAGGTCCTATATAACTGGGGGAAGGTCCTATATAACTGGGGGAAGGTCCTATATAACTGGGGGAAGGTCCTATATAACTGGGGGAAGGTCCTATATAACTGGGGGAAGGGTCCTATATAACGGCACCAATAAACACAATGGTCACACGCCGGCGACCTCCTCCATTATATAAATATGGGGACCTCCTATTTGTCCTTATAAATAATGGGTGGTATTAGTGGGTGGGAGGTTGGTGCTGCCATCTGGTGCCAGCAGGCAGCAACCACGGGCTCTACGAGGCAGCAACCACGGGCTCTACCAGGAAGCAACCACGGGCTCTACCAGGCAGCAACCACGGGCTCTACCAGGCAGCAACCACGGGCTCTACCAGGCAGCAACCGTGGGCTCTACCAGGCAGCAACCACGGGCTCTACCAGGCAGCAACCGTGGGCTCTACCAGGCAGCAACCACGGGCTCTACGAGGCAGCAACCACGGGCTCTACCAGGAAGCAACCACGGGCTCTACGAGGCAGCAACCACGGGCTCTACCAGGAAGCAACCACGGGCTCTACCAGGCAGCAACCACGGGCTCTACCAGGCAGCAACCGTGGGCTCTACCAGGCAGCAACCACGGGCTCTTCCAGGCAGCAACCACGGGCTCTATCAGGCAGCAACCACGGGCTCTACCAGGCAGCAACCACGGGCTCTATCAGGCAGCAACCACGGGCTCTATCAGGCAGCAACCACGGGCTCTATCAGGCAGCAACCACGGGCTCTACCAGGCAGCAACCACGGGCTCTATCAGGCAGCAACCACGGGCTCTACCAGGCAGCAACCACGGGCTTTACCAGGCAGCAACCTCGGGCTCTACCAGGCAGCAACCACGGGCCCTACCAAGCAGCAACCACGGGCTCTACCAGGCAGCAACCACGGGCTCTATCAGGCAGCAACCACGGGCTCTATCAGGCAGCAACCACGGGCTCTACCAGGCAGCAACCACGGGCTTTACCAGGCAGCAACCTCGGGCTCTACCAGGCAGCAACCTCGGGCTCTACCAGGCAGCAACCACGGGCTCTACCAGGCAGCAACCACGGGCTCTACCAGGCAGCAACCACGGGCTCTACCAGGCAGCAACCACGGGCCCTACCAAGCAGCAACCACGGGCTCTACCAGACAGCAACCACGGGCTCTACCAGACAGCAACCACGGGCTCTACCAGGCAGCAACCACGGGCTCTACCATGCAGCAACCACGGGCTCTACCAGGCAGCAACCACGGGCCCTACCAAGCAGCAACCACGGGCTCTACCAGACAGCAACCACGGGCTCTACCAGACAGCAACCACGGGCTCTACCAGGCAGCAACCACGGGCTCTACCAGGCAGCAACCACGGGCTCTACCAGGCAGCAACCACGGGCTCTATCAGGCAGCAACCACGGGCTCTACCAGGCAGCAACCACGGGCTCTACCAGGCAGCAACCACGGGCCCTACCAAGCAGCAACCACGGGCTCTACCAGACAGCAACCACGGGCTCTACCAGACAGCAACCACGGGCTCTACCAGGCAGCAACCAGGGGCTCTACCAGGCAGCAACCACGGGCTCTACCAGGCAGCAACCACGGGCTCTACCAGGCAGCAACCACGGACTCTACCAAGCAGCAACCACGGGCTCTACCAGGCAGCAACCACGGGCTCTACCAGGCAGCAACCACGGGCTCTACCAGGCAGCAACCACGGACTCTACCAAGCAGCAACCACGGGCTCTACCAGGCAGCAACCACGGGCTCTACCAGACAGCAACCACGGGCTGTACCAGGCAGCAACCACGGGCTCTACCAGGCAGCAACCACGGGCTCTACCAGGCAGCAACCACGGCTCTACCAGGCAACAACCACGGGCTCTACCAGGCAGCAACCACGGGCTCTACCAGACAGCAACCACGGGCTCTACCAGACAGCAACCACGGGCTCTACCAGGCAGCAACCACGGGCTCTACCAGACAGCAACCACGGGCTCTACCAGGCAGCAACTGCGTGTCATAATGTGTCAGGTGTCAGTCATCAGGGGGGGGGGAGGGGGGTGTCACATACGTAGCAATTGCAAATGACTTCAATATATTTTGGCCTTGAAAATACAGTGAATTCGGGAGAGAGTGAAGATGCTCCTTTAAGACACTCTAATGCTCTCTAGGGTGGAATATTGTTGCATCATCACAGCCGGTGAATGTTGACCCGCAGAAATTGTTGACCTGGACTTGCTAACTACCTGAATCCATTCAATAAACCATTTAAATTATTGGGATCGTTTTAAAATTTCTAAATCTGTATTGTGTTGAGCGCCGGCGGGAGAGATACATAATAATTTATACGAGGAAAATAGTAGAGGGGCTGGTCCCACACCTGCACACTCTCTGAACCACCGTATTCAACCGGAGGTTCCCGGGACCCCTAGTGGTCACTGTAGGCTTATTTGTGTGGTGTTTAAAGATAGGATTGTTTTTTTGTTTGTGATCAAGATATATATTTTATAATAATTTTATGTAGAGCAGACAAGGAAATTATTTGAAGGATTCCACAAGGGTGAAAAGGTCAAGAATCGATCCCGGGCGCCGGCGAGAAACAATGGGCAGAGTTTCTTTCACCCTATGCCCCTGTTACCTAGCAGTAAAATAGGTACCTGGGTGTTAGTCAGCTGTCACGGGCTGCTTCCTGGGAGTGAAGGTCTGGTCGAGGACCGGACCGCGGGGACACTAAAGCCCCGAAATTATCCCAAGATAACCGCTGCTTTGAACCTAATCAACCAGGCTGTGATTGATACGTCAGGCTGCGAGCTGCAACCAACAGCCTGGTTGACCAGACCACCAACCATGATGCCCGGTCAGAAACCGGGCCGCGGGAGCATTGATTCCTAGAACTAACACAAGCCCGCCAAGATAGGCCCTAGAAAGACAAGGTCTATTAGAAAGTCCAGTCCAGCCATAACAATATTGTCCAGCCATAACAATATTGTCCAGCCGTGGTAATAGTGTCCAGCCGTGGTAATATTGTCCAACACATCAGCCGGAATCTGCAACCCGCCAGGCCCGGGAGCGGAGGGTGAATATGCAGGAGGTCAATACATCAGAGGTTATACGGTGGTGGTGTGCCGCCGCCAGGCAGTGTGTCCGGCAGTAATGGCCCTCTGGACCGCCTGCCTGCTGGGTCACCACTCCCTCAACACGAAGGTCACATTGTTGATCCTGTGAGCCTGCGCTTGAGCGGGTGGTCGGGTCAGGTAACTCCGTGTCCTTGCAACAGGTCTTTGCCGCGTGGCCCACCTGGTCAACAGTGCTGATTGTAAGGTCACTACTCAGACCTTGAACGTCAGTAGTGGTGTCAATGTTGTAAGGCAACGGAAGCCGATTGGCGATCACGATTGTGGCCCAGGAGCTGGAGGCTGACTCAGGCAAGCGCTGGTGAGTGTGTGCACAACCCCCCTCCTCCCCAACACACTCAACAAGTGCTCAAGTGGAGGTTGTGAGGCACTCACAGCTTGAGTCAAACTTGGTAAGATTTTTTACATTTCTCAACTCGAGGATATTTTTACACATCTAATCCTTTTTTTGTTAACTTTTTTGTGGGTATTTTAACTTTCAGTTTAAGATTTGAGGACTTTTATCCAAAACAGGAGCTCTGAAGGTTTGCTGTTTTGAGAACTGGCTTTTGTTTTCATTAGCTCTTTGAAACTTACTTTTGTTTTGGGTTGTCCCATTTTCTGTTGCATTTTCTCCGGGACGTTTACTGTTATCTGAAGTTGTGAATGATTTACTGGGAATTGAAGGAGTTCGTCATACATAATGAAGGAGGGGGAAGAAGAGGGGAGGAAGGGGGGGAAGAGGGGGAGGAGGGGGGAAGAGGGGGAGGAGGAGGAAGGAAAAACAGGTGTCTCAGCAAGACATAAGTTAAAGCTGTCGTAATGTTCTATTCAATATATTTCTGAACGCGTGCTGAAATGTATTGGGTGGTGTTCCACTTGGCTGTGTTGCCCCTGCTCTTGCATGTGTACCGTTGCGATAATTGTTCCGCCTCTTTGTACACGTACACGAAGTTACGTACACACACGCATGTACACACGGACCTGTTGGCCTAGCTGCTTACACGTCACTCATGTGCACCATGCACTCACGTGTGTGTGTGTGTGTGTGTGTGTGTGTGTGTGTGTGTGTGTGTGTGTGTGTGTGTGTGTGTGTGTACGTAAGACTAGATGGGGGGTCTCTCTGTTTCCCCCCCCCCTCTCGCTTATCTCTCTTCCTACTATTTCTCAATCGTGTCTTCCATACCTACTGCCTTCTCCCCCTCCTCTCCACCTTTCTCCTCTCATCATCCCTCTCTCCTTCCTCTTCACCTTCCCTCTCCCCCTCTCTCCCTATACCTCCCACCTCTCACTCCTCTTCCCCCCTCTCTTTTTTTTATTTCCATTCTTTCTATATCCACTCTCTTCATTCCTCTCTCTCTCCCCCTCTCTTTCTCTCTCCCTCTCTTTCTCCCCCCCCCCCTCTCTTTCTCTCCCCCCCCTCTCTTTCTCTCCCCCCCCCCTCTCTCTCTCTCTCTCTCTCTCTGAAAATTTAATATTACAATGCACTAAAAAGCTTGCTAAGTCTACACAAAACATATTCCCGATTTCACTCTTAGTGAGAATTTAATAGTGGTCGCTATTATTATTAGCGTCCACTATTATGCCACTATTACTTCAAGGGGTGACACTGGTGGGGGGGGGGGAGCCTTGCCATACTGGTCCGTGACACACTCATCCTCCCCTCCCCTCTGGGGAGGGGGGAGACGCTTGTTGTATGTCTGGGACAAAATGCGTGAGGCTAGCCCTAGACGTCTGACGTCCAACACACAGACACAGACAGACAGACATTCCGTTCATATATTTAAACAGACACATAGGGACCACCCCTGCACATGTATCCCATAACAGCTGGTGGTTGTAAACATTCTTCAAAATGACACATATTACATTCCAAACTGTTTTACAAAAATAATGTTTTTTTTTCCATTTTTGCCACCAAGTTGGCGCAATGAATACAGATGATCCTAGTTTAATTAAATTATGGCGGGAGGTGTGGAGGGGAGGTAAACACCCCACAGAGGCCGCCAGGGGGGGGGGAGTGATTGATTGTTGGACTGATTGTATATACACAAAACCGGCGCCGTAATGACGTAGGCAGAGGACTAGTGGGAATGTTGGTGGCTAGTAGATGCTAGTGGCAAGAATATTAGTGGCTTCTATTACTACTACTAGCTGTGTGGGGGGTGGCATCTGTGTGGAGGGTGGCATCTGTGTGGAGGGTGGCATCTGTGTGGGGGGTGGCATCTGTGTGGAGGGTGGCATCTGTGTGGGTGGTGGCATCTGTGTGGAGGGTGGCATCTGTGTGGGGGGGGTGGCATCTGTGTGGGGGGTGGCATCTGTGTGGAGGGTGGCATCTGTGTGGAGGGTGGCATCTGTGTGGAGGGTGGCATCTGTGTGGGGGGGGTGGCATATGTGTGGAGGGTGGCATCTGTGTGGGGGGGTGGCATCTGTGTGGAGGGTGGCATCTGTGTGGGGGGTGGCATCTGTGTGGAGGGTGGCATCTGTGTGGGGGGGGTGGCATCTGTGTGGAGGGTGGCATCTGTGTGGGGGGTGGCATCTGTGTGGAGGGTGGCATCTGTGTGGGGGGTGGCATCTGTGTGGAGGGTGACATCTGTGTGGGGGGTGGCATCTGTGTGGAGGGTGGCATCTGTGTGGGGGGGTGGCATCTGTGTGGAGGGTGGCATCTGTGTGGGGGGGGTGGCATCTGTGTGGAGGGTGGCATCTGTGTGGAGGGTGGCAGCATCTGTGTGGAGGGTGGCATCTGTGTGGAGGGTGGCATCTGTGTGGAGGGTGGCATCTGTGTGGAGGGTGGCAGCATCTGTGTGGAGGGTGGCATCTGTGTGGAGGGTGGTGGCATCTGTGTGGAGGGTGGCATCTGTGTGGAGGGTGGCATCTGTGTGGAGGGTGGCATCTGTGTGGAGGGTGGCATCTGTGTGGAGGGTGGCATCTGTGTGCAGGGTAGCATCTGTGTGGAGGGTGGCATCTGTGTGGAGGGTGGCATCTGTGTGGAGGGTGGCATCTGTGTGGAGGGTGGCATCTGTGTGGAGGGTGGCATCTGTGTGGAGGGTGGTGGCATCTGTGTGGAGGGTGGCATCTGTGTGGAGGGTGGCAGCATCTGTGTGGAGGGTGGCATCTGTGTGGAGGGTGGCATCAGTGTGGAGGGTGGCATCTGTGTGGAGGGTGGCATCTGTGTGGGGGGTGGCATCTGTGTGGAGGGTGGCATCTGTGTGGAGGGGTGGCATCTGTGTGGAGGGTGGCATCTGTGTGGAGGGTGGCATCTGTGTGGAGGGTGGCAGCATCTGTGTGGAGGGTGGCATCTGTGTGGAGGGTGGCATCTGTGTGGAGGGTGGCAGCATCTGTGTGGAGGGTGGCATCTGTGTGGAGGGTGGCATCTGTGTGGAGGGTGGCATCTGTGTGGAGGGTGGCAGCATCTGTGTGGAGGGTGGCAGCATCTGTGTGGAGGGTGGCATCTGTGTGGAGGGTGGCATCTGTGTGGAGGGTGGCATCTGTGTGGAGGGTGGCAGCATCTGTGTGGAGGGTGGCAGCATCTGTGTGGAGGGTGGCATCTGTGTGGGGGGTGGCATCTGTGTGGAGGGTGGCATCTGTGTGGAGGGTGGCATCTGTGTGGAGGGTGGAATCTGTGTGGAGGGTGGCAGCATCTGTGTGGAGGGTGGCAGCATCTGTGTGGGGGGTGGCATCTGTGTGGGGGGTGGCATCTGTGTGGAGGGTGGCATCTGTGTGGAGGGTGGCATCTGTGTGGAGGGTGGCATCTGTGTGGAGGGTGGCATCTGTGTGGAGGGTGGCAGCATCTGTGTGGAGGGTGGCATCATCTGTGTGGAGGATGGCATCATCTGTGTGGAGGGTGGCAGCATCTGTGTGGAGGGTGGCAGCATCTGTGTGGAGGGTGGCATCTGTGTGGAGGGTGGCATCTGTGGAGGGTGGCAGCATCTGTGTGGAGGGTGGCATCTGTGTGGAGGGTGGCATCTGTGGAGGGTGGCAGCATCTGTGTGGAGGGTGGCATCTGTGTGGAGGGTGGCAGCATCTGTGTGGAGGGTGGCAGCATCTGTGTGGAGGGTGGCATCTGTGTGGAGGGTGGCATCTGTGTGGAGGGTGGCATCTGTGGAGGGTGGCAGCATCTGTGTGGAGGGTGGCATCTGTGTGGAGGGTGGCATCTGTGTAGAGGGTGGCAGCATCTGTGTAGAGGGTGGCATCTGTGTGGAGGGTGGCATCTGTGTGGAGGGTGGCATCTGTGTGGAGGGTGGCATCTGTGTGGAGGGTGGTGGCATCTGTGTGGAGGGTGGCATCTGTGTGGAGGGTGGCATCTGTGTGGAGGGTGGCAGCATCTGTGTGGAGGGTGGCATCTGTGTGGAGGGTGGCATCAGTGTGGAGGGTGGCATCTGTGTGGAGGGTGGCATCTGTGTGGAGGGTGGCATCTGTGTGGGGGGTGGCATCTGTGTGGAGGGTGGCATCTGTGTGGACGGTGGCATCTGTGTGGAGGGTGGCATCTGTGTGGAGGGTGGCAGCATCTGTGTGGAGGGTGGCAGCATCTGTGTGGAGGGTGGCATCTGTGTGGAGGGTGGCATCTGTGTGCAGGGTGGCATCTGTGTGGAGGGTGGCAGCATCTGTGTGGAGGGTGGCATCTGTGTGGAGGGTGGCATCTGTGTGGAGGGTGGCATCTGTGTGGAGGGTGGCATCATCTGTGTGGAGGGTGGCATCTGTGTGGAGGGTGGCAGCATCTGTGTGGAGGGTGGCATCTGTGTGCAGGGTGGCATCTGTGTGCAGGGTGGCATCATCTGTGTGGAGGGTGGCAGCATCTGTGTGGAGGGTGGCAGCATCTGTGTGGAGGGTGGCATCTGTGTGGAGGGTGGCAGCATCTGTGTGGAGCGTGGCATCTGTGTGGGGGGTGGCTCCTGTGACACTTCTTGTCGGGGTTGAGAGGAGACCAGGTAGATGGGGGGGGGGAGGGGGGCCATGAAGGAGCTGAAGCATTGATGAGAAACACCACATGGTGTGTCCTAAGCTCTAATGAGAAAACCACACAGTGTGTCCAAAGAAATTCATTAACGTGTTCCTTCCCCCCCCCCCCACCTGGGATGATGAAGGCTTAGAGCGTGTTGGACCCGTTCCTGTCTCCCACCGCTGCCACCAGTGTTGTCTCCCACCGCTGCCACCAATGTTGTGCCTCCCACCGCTGCCACCAGTGTTGTCTCCCACCGCTGCCACCAGTGTTGTGCCTCCCACCGCTGCCACCAGTGTTGTCTCCCACCGCTGCCACCAGTGTTGTGCCTCCCACCGCTGCCACCAGTGTTGTCTCCCACCGCTGCCACCAGTGTTGTGCCTCCCACCGCTGCCACCAGTGTTGTCTCCCACCGCTGCCACCAGTGTTGTGCCTCCCACCGCTGCCACCAGTGTTGTCTCCCACCGCTGCCACCAGTGTTGTCTCCACCGCTGCCACCAGTGTTGTCTCCCACCGCTGCCACCAGTGTTGTGCCTCCCACCGCTGCCACCAGTGTTGTCTCCCACCGCTGCCACCAGTGTTGTCTCCCACCGCTGCCACCAGTGTTGTGACTCCCACCGCTGCCACCAGTGTTGTCTCCCACCGCTGCCACCAGTGTTGTGCCTCCCACCGCTGCCACCAGTGTTGTCTCCCACCGCTGCCACCAGTGTTGTCTCCCACCGCTGCCACCAGTGTTGTGACTCCCACCGCTGCCACCAGTGTTGTCTCCCACCGCTGCCACCAGTGTTGTCTCCCACCGCTGCCACCAGTGTTGTGACTCCCACCGCTGCCACCAGTGTTGTCTCCCACCGCTGCCACCAGTGTTGTGCCTCCCACCGCTGCCACCAGTGTTGTCTCCCACCGCTGCCACCAGTGTTGTCTCCCACCGCTGCCACCTGTGTTGTCTCCCACCGCTGCCACCAGTGTTGTGACTCCCACCGCTGCCACCAGTGTTGTCTCCCACCGCTGCCACCAGTGTTGTCTCCCACCGCTGCCACCAGTGTTGTGACTCCCACCAGTGTTGTCTCCCACCGCTGCCACCAGAGTTGTGCCTCCCACCGCTGCCACCAGTGTTGTCTCCCACCGCTGCCACCAGTGTTGTCTCCCACCGCTGCCACCAGTGTTGTGACTCCCACCGCTGCCACCAGTGTTGTGCCTCCCACCGCTGCCACCAGTGTTGTCTCCCACCGCTGCCACCAGTGTTGTCTCCCACCGCTGCCACCAGTGTTGTGACTCCCACCGCTGCCACCAGTGTTGCCTCCCACCGCTGCCACCAGTGTTGTGCCTCCCACCGCTGCCACCAGTGTTGTCTCCCACCGCTGCCACCAGTGTTGTCTCCCACCGCTGCCACCAGTGTTGTCTCCCACCGCTGCCACCAGTGTTGTCTCCCACCGCTGCCACCAGTGTTGTGACTCCCACCGCTGCCACCAGTGTTGTGCCTCCCACCGCTGCCACCAGTGTTGTCTCCCACCGCTGCCACCAGTGTTGTCTCCCACCGCTGCCACCAGTGTTGTGACTCCCACCGCTGCCACCAGTGTTGTCTCCCACCGCTGCCACCAGTGTTGTGCCTCCCACCGCTGCCACCAGTGTTGTCTCCCACCGCTGCCACCAGTGTTGTCTCCCACCGCTGCCACCAGTGTTGTGACTCCCACCGCTGCCACCAGTGTTGTGACTCCCACCGCTGCCACCAGTGTTGTGACTCCCACCGCTGCCACCAGTGTTGTCTCCCACTGCTGCCACCAGTGTTGTAACTCCCACCGCTGCCACCAGTGCTCAGCCTCCCACCGCTGCCACCAGTGTTGTGCCTCCCACCGCTGCCACCAATGTTGTGCCTCCCACCGCTGCCACCAATGTTGTGCCTCCCACCGCTGCCACCAGTGTTGTCTCCCACCGCTGCCACCAATGTTGTGACTCCCACCGCTGCCACCAGTGTTGTCTCCCACCGCTGCCACCAGTGTTGTGCCTCCCACCGCTGCCACCAGTGTTGTGCCTCCCACCGCTGCCACCAGTGTTGTCTTCCACCGCTGCCACCAGTGTTGTGCCTCCCACCGCTGCCACCAGTGCTCAGCCTCCCACCGCTGCCACCAGTGTTGTGCCTCCCACCGCTGCCACCAATGTTGTGCCTCCCACCGCTGCCACCAATGTTGTGCCTCCCACTGCTGCCACCAGTGTTGTGCCTCCCACCGCTGCCACCAATGTTGTGCCTCCCACCGCTGCCACCAGTGTTGTGCCTCCCACCGCTGCCACCAGTGCTCAGCCTCCCACCGCTGCCACCAGTGTTGTGCCTCCCACCGCTGCCACCAGTGTTGTGCCTCCCACCGCTGCCACCAATGTTGTGCCTCCCACCGCTGCCACCAGTGTTGTGCCTCCCACCGCTGCCACCAATGTTGTGCCTCCCACCGCTGCCACCAGTGTTGTGCCTCCCACCGCTGCCACCAATGTTGTGCCTCCCACCGCTGCCACCAATGTTGTGCCTCCCACCACTGCCACCAGTGCTCAGCCTCCCACTGCTGCCACCAGTGTTGTGCCTCCCACCGCTGCCACCAGTGTTGTGACTCCCACCGCTGCCACCAATGTTGTGCCTCCCACCGCTGCCACCAGTGTTGTGACTCCCACCGCTGCCACCAATTTTGTGCCTCCCACCGGTGCCACCAGTGTTCAGCCTCCCACCGCTGCCACTAATGTTGTGCCTCCCACCGCTGCCACCAGTGTTGTCTCCCACCGCTGCCACCAGTGTTGTCTCCCACTGCTGCCACCAGTGTTGTCTCCCACCGCTGCCACCAGTGTTGTGACTCCCACCGCTGCCACCAGTGCTCAGCCTCCCACCGCTGCCACCTGTCGGAAAATCCGACACCATATAATATCATACAGACAGATAAGAGCTGTGTTGTATAAACAAGTTACCCATAGAAAACGTAACTTGTAGTGGAATTACCGTCTAAAGAAAACGGGATATCATCACCACATACTATTATAATTCACCAGCTATTCTGCTGGGAATTATTCTTAAATACATTAGTCTTTGGACTTTACCATCATAAAACATCTCATATAAATTAACTTAATTATCAATATTAAAGTAGAGTAAATGTGACCCTTCTATCACTTTCTGAAATCTGGACAAAGTAGGCCAGGCGTGAGGGAGGAAGGGGGAGCCATTGTTGTGTCACCTCCGAGACGTGTGGAGCAAATTTAGCTCCTATCATATCTGGACAATGTCGGCCAGTAACGTCAATAGTATGGAGTGTTAAACAGCCATTGTTTATATTGAGACCAGAGGCTCACACGGGAGCAAATTCGGCTCCTGTTAATTTTACTTGGACGTAGTGTTATGGAAACCAAAGGTACCATCTCCAACACGATGTCTACAATTCAAGTTAAGTGTTCTTTCCGAAACCCGTTTATCATTCATTTATGGCCATTAATGTCAGGATATAGGGTGATCCGGTTAGAGCACGTGGAAGCCTCAAACTAAAGGTAATTAAGCCAGGTCTTCAATGTTCCATGTACTGTTTTCTCTGATATACTTGTCATATGTAGGATTCTGGCTTCACAGCTAGCGCACTTTTGACAGGTCAAGACGAGGAAGGAAGATTTGTGCACCAGTTACTGGGTGATATGGAAGCTACCTCAAAGAGGATAATTTGGTGTCTGCACCCTAGTTATACCTGGTGGACTAACCTGCTGTACTATAAGATAAGGAACCTCTTCAATGTATGTAGTTAATTTTGTAGTTTGATTGGCTGCATATATATACTAATAAACCCCCCCTAATGTGTAGAGGATCGATTTGTGAGATTATAAGATTATTGCAGAAATACAGTCCACTTATCATTATACAAATTGCTATCGAAGTATATAAATTAACGTAAATATAAATTCTATATATATTCATATAAATTAAATAAATATAAAACTCACAGGTCGGTTCCCACACCACCAGTGTTGTCTCCCACCGCTGCCACCAGTGTTGTGACTCCCACCGCTGCCACCAGTGCTCAGCCTCCCACCGCTGCCACCAATGTTGTGCCTCCCACCGCTGCCACCAATGTTGTGCCTCCCACCGCTGCCACCAGTGTTGTGCCTCCCACCGCTGCCACCAATGTTGTGCCTCCCACCGCTGCCACCAATGTTGTGCTTCCCACCGCTGCCACCAGTGCTCAGCCTCCCACCGCTGCCACCAATCCTCAATTCCATTTTCCCCAACACGGACAGAATGTTGCGCTGGGGGGAAGATAACGCTGCAAAATAAGATATCATTATTATAATATGGCGGTCGTGGATGACACGATA
Organism: Procambarus clarkii; assembly: GCF_040958095.1. Taxonomy (NCBI): domain Eukaryota; kingdom Metazoa; phylum Arthropoda; class Malacostraca; order Decapoda; family Cambaridae; genus Procambarus; species Procambarus clarkii. The sequence goes on along the minus strand of NC_091216.1, from coordinate 13,047,019 downwards.
TCTTTCCCAAACCGTTGCTGGACCCGCGAACACACGATAACGGCCCAGGTATTTCCGGGTAATATTTTCTAGAGCAGTGTTAAAGAGCCTTCCGGAGGTGGCAACACCACGGTTCAGAGAAAAAAATAGTCGGTAATTGCCTGAGGAACGACGCAAACGACGCTAATTAGATCGTTAAATACTCCTGGTGCTGCTGCCGGAACTGCGTCGGTAATAGACCGAAGAAAAGACGTAGACGTCGCTAAATGTAACAAGCTTTTGCTGTGTTTCTATATAAAGGAAATACTCCTTAACGTATAAACATGAATTTATTTCGATGCTCATATGAAATGTTTCTGTTAAACTGTTGGGATGGTGTGGGGACTGTTGGGATGGTGTGGGGACTGTTGGGATGGTGTGGGGGACTGTTGGGATGGTGTGGGGACTGTTGGGATGGTGTGGGGACTGTTGGGATGGTGAAGGGGACTGTTGGGATGGTGAAGGGGACTGTTGGGATGGTGTGGGGACTGTTGGGATGGTGTGGGGACTGTTGGGATGGTGTGGGGACTGTTGGGATGGTGAAGGGGACTGTTGGAATGGTGAAGGGGACTGTTGGGATGGTGAAGGGGACTGTTGGGATGGTGAAGGGGACTGTTGGGATGGTGTGGGGGACTGTTGGGATGAGCAAATCAAATGTGCCCATAGTAGGAAAACAGCATGTAAAGGATTTGGGAATAATGATGTCTGACGACCTAACGTTTAAGGAGCATAACCAAGCAAATATTGCGACAGCCAGAAAAATAATAGGATGGATTACGAGAACTTTCAGATCCAGGGATCCCATCACAATGGTTGTACTCTTCAAGTCACTTGTGTTGTCCCGTCTTGAGTACTGCTCAGTACTCGCTTCCCCCTTCAGAGCAGGAGAGATTGCTGAAATAGAGGGAATACAGAGAACATATACGGCATACATAGACGAGATAAAACACCTAAATTATTGGGATCGTCTCAAAGCTCTCCAAATGTACTCACTAGAAAGGAGACGAGAGAGAGATACCAAATAATATACACATGGAAAATACTGGAGGGCCAGGTCCTTAATCTACACAGTAAAATAACAACGTACTGGAGTGAACGATATGGAAGAAAATGCAGAATAGAACCAGTGAAGAGCAGAGGTGCCATAGGCACAATCAGAGAACACTGTATAAACATCAGAGGTCCGCGGCTGTTCAACACCCTCCCAGCGAACATAAGAAATATTGCCGGAACAACCGTGGACATCTTCAAGAGGAAACAAGATAGTTTTCTTCAAGGAGTGCCGGACCAACCGGGCTGTGGTGGGTATGTGGGCCTGCGGGCCGCTCCAAGCAACAGCCTGGTGGACCAAACTCTCACAAGTCAAGCCTGGCCTCGGGCCGGGCTTGGGGAGTAGAAGAACTCCCAGAACCCCATCAACCAGGGGTGCTGTGGGAAGTCCTGAATCAACATTAAAGACAGATAGCGAAATGACAAATATATCAGTGCCAGGTATTAGACCTTGAGTTACAGATCTATGTATTGTTCTGTCATGTGATATATATTCACATTGGTCACTGTATTATATAGAATATGCTCTCACAGATCTACCACACCATTAGGAATAACTGTGTATAGTGGTGTTAGCACCACACCATGAGTAACTGTGTATTATACAGTCACAGGTGTACCACCACCACAGCATAAAGTGCGAGCATCGAACCTGTACACACTCACAAATCTTCAGTGAAGTTAGTTCCGTAAGAGAGTTGGGTGAGAGAGCGAGTGTGGCTCCTTTATGGCGGCAACGTTATTACTCTTGTCTTAACTAATGTAAAACTTACTATTTATGAGAGTTAATTATAAAAGTTGGGTAGAGTTTGTCCGTTAGTGAGACTAATGTGGGAAGTTATGTGTAGTGTGGGGTGTGTAGTGTGGGTGGGTGTAGTGTGGGGTGTGTAGTGTGGGGAGTGTAGTGTGGGGGTGTAGTGTGGGGTGTGTAGTGTGGGTGGGTGTAGTGTGGGGTGTGTAGTGTGTGTGTAGTGTGGGGTGTGTAGTGTGGGGGGTGTAGTGTGGGGTGTGTAGTGTGGGGGTGTAGTGTGGGGTGTGTAGTGTGGGGGTGTAGTGTGGGGGTGTAGTGTGGGGTGTGTAGTGTGGGGGTGTAGTGTGGGGTGTGTAGTGTGGGTGGGTGTAGTGTGGGGTGTGTAGTGTGTGTGTAGTGTGGGGTGTGTAGTGTGGGGTGTGTAGTGTGGGGGTGTAGTGTGGGGTGTGTAGTGTGGGGTGTGTAGTGTGGGGGTGTAGTGTGGGGTGTGTAGTGTGGGTGGGTGTAGTGTGGGGTGTGTAGTGTGTGTGTAGTTTGGGGTGTGGGTGTGTAGTGTGGGTGTGTAGTGTAGGGTGTGGGGTGTGTAGTGTGGGGAGTGTAGTGTGGGGGTGTAGTGTGGGAGTGTGTAGTGTGGGGTGTGTAGCGTGGGGTGTGTAGTGTGGGGTGTGTAGTGTGTGTGTAGTGTGAGGTGTGGGTGTGTAGTGTAGGGTGTGGGGTGTGTAGTGTGGGGTGTGTAGTGTGGGTGGGTGTAGTGTGGGGTGTGTAGTGTGGGGAGTGTAGTGTGGGGGTGTAGTGTGGGAGTGTGTAGTGTGGGGAGTGTAGTGTGGGGTGTGTAGTGTGTGTGTAGTGTGGGGTGTGGGTGTGTAGTGTGGGTGTGTAGTGTAGGGTGTGGGGTGTGTAGTGTGGGGTGTGTGTAGTGTTTGGTGTGTAGTGTGGGTGTGAAGTGTGTAGTGTGGGGGTGTGTGTAGTGTAGGGAGTGTAGTGTGGGGTGTGTGTAGTGTTTGGTGTGTAGTGTGGGTGTGAAGTGTGTAGTGTGTAGTGTGGGGGTGTGTGTAGTGTAGGGAGTGTAGTGTGGGGTGTGTGTAGTGTGGGGTGTATAGTATGGGAGGTGTGTAGTGTCGGGAGTGTAGTGTGTGGTGTGGGTGTGTAGTAGAGTGTGGAGTGTGTGTATAGTGTGTGGTATAGTGTGAGTGGTTGTAAGCTATAATATATGAGGTTTTCCTATATATTTCCTCACATCCCAAACAATCAACATATTACTGAACAGTGTGGTCAATAAACATACACTTTTCTTTCTGTACACAATATGACACTAATCAATATGAAACACAAACACTTTTATAACGAAGTACATAAACATAAGTAACAATAAAAGAAGCTACAAATAGACATTGAGAGAAATCAGCAAAAGATTACCATCTTGGTGCAAAATTCTTACCTGCTTGCTTGATACCTGCTTGATATCTACTTGATGGGGTTCTGGGAGTTCTTCTACTCCCCAAGCCCGGCCCGAGGCCAGGCTTGACTTGTGAGAGTTTGGTCCACCAGGCTGTTGCTTGGAGCGGCCCGCAGGCTCACATTTTCCCCACAGCCCGGTTGGCGAGGCACTCCTTGGAGAAAATTATCTATTTTTTTTCTTGAAGATGTCCACGGTTGTTCCCGCAATATTTCTTATACTCGCTGGGAGGATGTTGAACAACCGCGGACCTCTGATGTTTATACAGTGTTCTCTGATTGTGCCTATGGCACTTCTGCTCTTCACTGGTTCTATTCTGCATTTTCTTCCAAATCGTTCTCTCCAGTACGTTGTTATTTTACTGTGTAGATTTGGGACCTGGCCCTCCAGTATTTTCCATGTGTATATTATTTGGTATCTCTCTCGTCTCCTTTCTAGTGAGTACATTTGGAGAGCTTTGAGACGACCCCCATAATTTAGGTGCTTTATCACGTCTATGTTTGCCGTATATGTTCTCTGTATTCCCTCTATTTCAGCAATCTCTCCTGCTCTGAAGGGGAAAGTGAGTACTGAGCAGTACTCAAGACGGGACAGTACAAGTGATTTGAAGAGTACAACCATTGTGATGGGATCCCTGGATTTGAAAGTTCTCGTAATCCATCCTATCATTTTTCTGGCTGACGCAATATTTGCTTGGTTATGCTCCCTAAACATTAGGTCGTCAGACATTATTATTCCCAAATCCTTGACATACTGTTTTCCTACTATGGGCACATTTGATTGTATTTTGAACCCTGTATAATGTTTAAGGTTCTCATTTTTACCCTACCTGAATACCTGGAATTTATCACTGTTAAATATCATGTTATTTTTTGCTGGCCAGTCGAAAACTTTATTATATCTGCTTGTAATTTGTCAATGTCTTCAGCAGAGGTAATTTTCATGCTGATTTTTGTGTCATCTGCAAAGGATGATACGAAGCTGTGACTTGGACTCGATTTTATATGACTAACTGTTACTCTCTGTGTTTTGTTCGACAGGAAATTGAGTATCCAGCGTCCTACTTTACCAGTTATTCCCATTGACCTCATTTTGTGAGCTATCACTCCATGGTCACATTTGTCGAATGCCTTTGCAAAGTCTGTGTATTCAACATCTGTATTTTGCTTTTCTTCTAAAGCTTCTGTGATTTTGTCATAGTGGTTGAGTAACTGTGACAAGACAGTATCTTCCCGCTCTAAATCCATGTTGTCTTGGGTTGTGTAGTTCATTATTTTCCATAAAACTAGAAATTTTATTCCTAATCACTCTTTCAAAATCTTTGATCATGTGTGATGTTGGTGCAACTGGTCTATAATTTTTTGCCAAGGCTTTACTCCCCCCCTTGTGCAGAGGAGCTATATCTGCAGATTTAAGTGCTGCTGGTATCTCCCCTGAATCCAGGCTCTTTCTCCATATTACGCTGAGTGCTCTCGCTACTGGTACTTTACATTTCTTTATGAATATTGAATTCCATGAGTCAGGCCCAGGAGCTGAGTGCATAGGCATATTGTCAATTGTTATTTCAAAATCTTCCGAGTTCGTGTTAATATCCGTTTTATTATCTGCAGCTTGAATGTCTTTCATAAAGAAGCTGTCTGGGTCATCAACTTTCATGTTGTTTATTGGTGTGCTAAACACAGCCTCATACTGGCTTCTTAGAATTTCACTAATTTATTTGTTGTCCTCTGTGTACGTACCTTCACTTGTAATTAACGGTCCAATACTGGTCGAGGTTTTGGATTTTGATTTTGCGTATGTGAACAAATATTTTGGATTTTTCTTTATCTCTTGTATAGCTTTCTGTTCCAATTCCATTTCCTCAGACTCATATGATCGCTTCAACGTTTGTTCTATTTCTTCGATCTCCTTGTTTAGGCTTATTTTCCTTGCTTGTGATAGTCGTGTCTGCCGAAGCATTTCCGTTATTTTTCCTTCTCCTGTACAGTCGTCTGCGATCTTATATTTCGCAAGAATATTATCAGTCTTTCCGTTGTGACACGTCGAAGCTATTTGTTCGAGAACAGTCTTTATCTCAATCCTGTTGCTTGGAACGGGCCGTTCAAAGCAACAGCCTGTTGGATCAAGTTATCACAAGTCGAGTCTGGCCTCAGGCCGGGCTTGGGGGAGTAGAAGAACTCCCAGAACCTTCTCCAGGTATGTTCCAGGTAATCTTAGTATTTCTATATACACTAATCAGCGGACAGTCATGAACATAACGGGTGAGGGTGAGACCCTAACATACCACAACGTTTGCACTTCGTGTCACTATCTTTAACCCCTGTTCCGTATTCCCAGTTATATATGTATCCAAACCTGAGCCGCGTGTGTACAGTCACTATTGTGACTGTATGTGTCATGTCATTGTACAGTGTGTACAGTCACTATAAGCATTTCTCCTTTTACTGTGAGGGAAATGTGTGTTTTGACTCCCATGTGTGGCAATGGCTAAATTCTCTGCCACAGTCAAGCCTTCATACCTTCCCTTCGCCACTTCTGCCTGTGTCTGAGTGTTCGTTATTCTGCTTTTTATTTGTCTCAGAGTTAAACCACATTCAGTGTCGAACTTGTGGCGCGTGTTGCCGGCTCCTGCGCCACCTCGTTGAGCACCTTGGTGGTGGTGGTGGGGCGTGGCAGCAATGAGAGTGCCACCAGCGTTAGCCAGACTTGATAACTTGAAAGACAATCCTGATAAAGTATTTTGGGGGATGTCATATGAGGCGGTGCTGGTGAGGGCCGTCCTCGCCCCCGTGCTGGAGCGGCCTCCACGTGGAGCTGTCTGCCTCCTGTGGCTCCTGGCGGCTTAGGAACTTGTTGAGCGATGGCTCTACCCTGTGTTGTCCCAGCTTTGTCCCTGCTGTCTCGCTCGTGTGTGTGTGTGTGTGTGTGTGTGTGTGTGTGTCTGTCTGTCTGTCTGTCTGTCTGTCTGTCTGTCTGTCTGTCTGTCTGTCTGTCTGTCTGTCTGTCTCTCTCTCTCTCTCTCTCTCTCTCTCTCTCTCTCTCTCTCTCTCTCTCTCTCTCTCTCTCTCTCTCTCTCTCTCTCTCTCTCTCTCTCTCTCTCTCTCTTTATTTCTTTCTTTCTTTCTTTCTTTCTTTTACTGGGGTGACGATTGAGAGATTGACAATCAACTCCTCACTCCTACTCTCATTAGTATGCAGTAGACACCTTAAGACAAGATGACGGACTATGACACTGAGTGACCAATAGTGTGGGCTAAACGCACTGCCACCTTCCTCGTACGGGCCAGGCTGGAGTCTTGGCTGTATAAAGGCCATGTCATGGGGTAGTCAGTGGACGGGTGAACAGCATCCTATGAGTCAGAACAGGACATTTCAAGAGGTTAACTCAAGTAACTGTTAGATGAATCTTGGATGTTAAGTCCGTAGATTTTGTCACGTGCATTATTTGAATGTCCAGTTTCATACACACACTTTGTATTCCACACACAGGTCTTGTACTCACACACACTTTGTATTCCACACACAGGTCTTGTACTCACACACACTTTGTATTCCACACACAGGTCTTGTACTCACACACACTTTGTATTCCACACACAGGTCTTGTACTCACACACACTTTGTATTCCACACACAGGTCTTGTACTCACACACACTTTGTATTCCACACACAGGTCTTGTACTCACACACACTTTGTATTCCACACACAGGTCTTGTACTCACACACTTTGTAAAGTCTTTCGAGAAATGTGACAATGGAGTGATTGGCCATAAAATGAGATCAACAGGAATAACGAGTGAAGTGGGGCGTTGGATTTTCAACTTTCAGTTAAAGAGAATGCAGCGAGTGATGATCAATCAAGTCCAAGTGCAGTGAAAGCTCTGTGTCCCAGGGCACAGTCCTTGCACCGCAGCTGTTTCTCATTCTTACCTGGGATATAGACAAAAATACTAGTCACAGCTTCGTGTCATCCTTTGCAGATGATTAAAATATCAGCATGAAAATTTCGTCTGTAGACGCGACCTGTCTCGTACAAAGAACGTCGCTTTTCGCTCGTATGCGTTACATGTGACCAACCATTGACGTAATAGAAAATGGAAGCGGCTGGCGAAAGTGACGTACTGTCCCGTTTTCTGTTTTGGGTCCAATGGTAGGTTAGGAGAGGACACGTTAAATTGACCGTTTTCTTGCATTGGGAAACCTTAGGAGGAAGGGCTGGTAGAAGACACTGAAAAACTACAAGCCGATATAATTAAAGTCCAGGGTAAGGAAGCTCCCTCGGGATATGGAAGCTCCCCAGGGTAAGGAAGTTCCCCATGGGTAAGGAAGTTCCCCATGGGTAAGGATGCTTTCCTTGAGGAAAGGAAGTCTTGGAGGAAGACAGTGGTATGAGGACAAGGATCAAAGTCATAAGGACGTGAGGGAAGGAATATTGTCCAACCACTTGGACCCTTGGAGATTGAACTCGGCTGTGGAAATGGCTTGGAAATGTCAATTTGACCCCCAGATGTCGGTATTGTGGAAGGGAGCATGACTCGCGACAGTGTATTGACAAAGGAGAAACATTTTTGCCATCTTGCTGCAATTGTCGAGGCGTCCACAGTGGTGGTTCCTCTCCGTGTGCCATGACGCCCCGTGTGGGAGTGTTGAAGGTGGTAGCCAGGAGCTGGGTGAACGAGGCTCCGGAGGAAGACAAGATCGTACAGCAGGAACAAGAAAGAAACAGTGTAGAGACCACAACAGGCTCCGTGACCAACGGTTGGGAGAAAGGCACGGCGACGATTAAGGATAGCACAGTGCCAGTGAGAAACGACGCCGTAAAAGTGTACCTCCCCCCCCCCCCCCCCCCCCCCCCGTGGTGATGCAACCCGTCCTCTTAAAAATAAAGTCGCTTTCCGCTCGTGTGCGCGCTATGGCCAAAAATGGACGTAATTTGAAATGAAATCGGCTCACGAAAGTGATGTACTGTCCCGTTTTCTGTTTGAGTCCTCCGGCTTACTCGGAAAGGTTAGGAGAGGAAACTTTCCATTAACGTTTTTCATAACGTTTTGAAACTTAAGGAGAATTTCCTGCCCACCTAACCTACCAAAGGACCCTTAACTTACTGTTTTGGAAAAAAAAATCCAAAATTTATTTTCATTTTTTTTTTTCAAATTACGTCCATATTCGGCCAAACGGCCAATTGAGCCGTAATTCGTGAGAGGACAGGTTGGGTGATGAGGTGCAGGAGAGCGTGGTGGACTCTGCCGTCCGTACACACACCTTGCAATACCTCAAAATGTTGGACAAGAGGATTGCAGCTCAAGAAAAATTAGCAACGGCCTGAGGTGTAGTGAGGAGTGAAGCGGAGGAGAAAGAGAGTAAGGAAGAGGAAGGAGTATCAGGGATGGAAGAGTCTGAGGAAGATGAACTATCCACTAATGATGGCAGTGTTCAACCCCGTGTGGTGGAAAATGTTGAAGCAGCTCAGGAAAAATAGTTTACAAAAATATAATTGGAAGACATTGTTAGGAATAGAGTTAGTTACCCTTGATGGTGGTAGGGTGTGCACAAGTGCTGAGCAAGATGATAATTCAGAATGCTGGGAGTCTGTGACTAAGGAGATATTGCTTGGCTTAGGCCATATTGGTCCTACTGATGCTCGCTGTCGATGACCAGCGAGCATCAGAAATATTGCCGGAACAACCGTGGACATCTTCAAGAGGAAAGTAGATTGTTTTCTTCAAGGAGTGCCGGCCCAACCGGGCTGTGGTGGGTATGTGGGCCTGCGGGCCGCTCCAAGCAACAGCCTGGTGGACCAAACTCTCACAAGTCAAGTCTGGCCTCGGGCCGGGCTTGGGGAGTAGAAGAACTCCCAGAACCCCATCAACCAGGTATAAACCAGGTTGCTTCTCAATGACTTCAAATATGTGGAGGGTGTGGACAAGGCGATGTTGATTATGGGAACATAGAAAATTTAATGCATCTGCTCTGTACTCCTCCCATGTTGGTGTTAATTGTTTCTTTGGCAATGAAATACATTCTTGAAGGACATCATGCTTTGCAACATTAGAACATAAGGATCTAATTATGCGTTCACATGCATTATTCATTTCTTCCCACCTTTTGAAGTGAGAGGATTAATTCATTAGCTCCCTCGCCTCTCATTTCTCTAATCGCCGAAGCTTCATTTATCTCTGAAATTCTATCCCCAATACTCTGTTCAATCATATCATTATTATCTCAGTATTTATTGGATCATGAGAATAATCTTGGGATTATTCTCATGGCTTCATTTTGTACCTTCTCCAACTTGTTCAGTCAGCCTTTACCAACAGGAGACATGACAGGCAGCATGATCAATAAGAGACCTCACAGGTATGCCCTGTGATTACCAATGGAATGTGAAATGTGGAACATGATAAATAATTGAGTACTGTATGGGTTTGTGAGCTCCTTAAGGGACCTTCTATAGTCGAGGATAGAAATAGCTTAAGCTGTTCTATCCTTTTGAGATGTTCTTCTTTTTCTCAATAAACGTAAGTTGAACGGCTGTCTGAACCCACACAGCACCGCTCTTGTGCCAGGTAAGTCCACTACGGGCTCACCATAGCCCGTGCTACTTGGAACTTGTTGTGAGTAGATGAATCTATAACACCAGGCTGTCAGAAGGGTTGACGGCCGGTGGAACTTGAACTTGAGCGCTATGCCATGGGTTCGTATCCTGCCCGGGGAGGATTTACTGGGCGCAATTCCTTAACTGTAGCCTCTGTTTAACGCAACAGTAAAATGTGTACTTGGATGAAAAAACGATTCTTCGCGGCAGGGGATCGTATTTCAGGGACCATAGGATTAAGGACTTGCCCAAAACGCTACGCGTACTAGTGGCTCTACAAGAATGTAACAATTCTTGTATATATCTTAAAAAAAAAAAAAAAAAGATATGTGGATTTTTGTCAAGTTTTAAGGAATTTATTGGAGTAAACTTGAAAATTAAGTTACAGGTCGTGACTTGAGAAGAGGAGTGCTTCGGTATAATGAGGCAGTTGATGGGAGGTGTTGAAGGTGTTGGCACATGTTGGGCGGCACCTGAGAACACCAGGGGCAGGTGTTGTTACAACCTGTGTTGTTCCAGCAGGTTGTGACACCACAGGTTGTCACCATCATCACCTCCACCTTCTCCATAGCAACATCAATACTAACTTCTGATGTTTGAAGTTGACAGCAGTCAACGTCAAGTGGAGAAGCTTTCAACACCTCCATGCAACCCCCCCCACTCTCTCCTGCTGGGGGGGGGGGGTTGTCATACTAGATGCCCTCTGGCACCACAGCTGCCCCCCCCCCTGATGAGCAGGGTGGGAGGCGTGACCACCACCCCACCCTCCCAATATGGGCTAAACCTGGCCTGGGCCACACCTGCCATATGAACACTGGCTGATGCCTCACACACACACACACACACATATATATATATATATATATATATATATATATATATATATATATATATATATATATATATATATATATATATATATATATATATATATGCATCCAGGGTTCCTGCCCGCCATCTGAGGAGCTGGAGGAACTCGACAACCTATGACAACCATCTTTGTAACCCATATGTAACTCCTTTTTTGTAACAAAGTTCAAATAAAGTAAATATATATGTGTACATACAAAAGAATGGGGGTGGTAGGAGAAGATAATATTAGTGTTCAGTGAGAAACCACAAGGTCTCCTCTGAATACTTTTTATTTTCTTCTCCGAGGCTATGGGTCCCTATATATATATATATATATATATATATATATATATATATATATATATATATATATATATATATATATATATATATATATATATGTCGTACCTAGTAGCCAGAACGCACTTCTCAGCCTACTATGCAAGGACCGATTTGCCTATTAAGCCAAGTTTTCATGAATTAATTGTTTTTCGACTACCTAACCTACCTAACCTAACCTAACCTAACTTTTTCGGCTACCTAACCTAACCTAACCTATAGAGATAGGTTAGGTTAGGTTAGGTAGGGTTGGTTAGGTTCGGTCATATATCTACGTTAATTTTAACTCCAATAAAAAAAAATTGATCTCATACATAATGAAATGGGTAGCTTTATCATTTCATAAGATAAAAATTAGAGAAAATATATTAATTCAGGAAAACTTGGCTTATTAGGCAAATCAGGCCTTGCATAGTAGGCCAAGAAGTGCATTCTGGCTACTAGATACGACATATATATATATATATATATATATATATATATATATATATATATATATATATATATATATATATATATATAT